>NW_013952686.1:613706-625048 GCF_001266775.1 Austrofundulus limnaeus | reverse complement strand
GGAAACAGGGATTCAGTCTGTACGTTTTGG
Source organism: Austrofundulus limnaeus (assembly GCF_001266775.1). Lineage (NCBI taxonomy): Eukaryota > Metazoa > Chordata > Actinopteri > Cyprinodontiformes > Rivulidae > Austrofundulus > Austrofundulus limnaeus. The sequence continues at coordinate 625,018 of NW_013952686.1, read as the reverse complement.
TCTTTCATTTTTCATGCTTTACTATTTTTATTTTATGCTCCAACAACGGGGAAACCGTCCGCCGTTTTATTAATTCAACTATTTAAGGTGGAGCTAGTTCAATAACTCTTTTCCATTTTTGAACAAGGTTCATGCAGGTTTCAGTAAGTAAAATTTAAGACCTTTTAAAGACCATCCGGAATGACATTTAAGACTGAACCGACACATTAMCATAAACATTCAAATGGTCCCAGAAATTTTAACATAGAAACCTTTTATTGATATCAATTTAACTATTAAATAATATTTAATTTTAATACAAGAACACCAAATTATTTTAATGAAACAGTCATATCTGAGACCTTCATATTGACTGATGTGGATCACTTCTAACAGAGTGAAAAAAAATCACTGATATCAGCCCAGTCTCACTGAAAACACACTTTCCATGTTTAAACCACAAGCAGTGCACATGACTGAACTTTTGTTTTTTTGGGCGGATGAACAATCCACCGTATGCGGGGGGGTGGGGGGGTTGTAGCAGCAAAGATGTTGAAAACATTGAAGCAAACTGTGCTTTTTTTGCCTGCAGTTATCACAGGACTTGTGGTTTAACACGTACAGAGAGCGGTAGCAAACTTATCCCTTCGTGAACACATCGTGTCAATCTCTAATTATAACTCTTTACTCTGCTTATTTGATGCAGCCAATGCTTCTCAGGAATGATCAAAAGTAAAAAAAAAAAATTAAGATTTCACAAAATAAAATTTAAGACCTTGGATGAAAATCTGAGTATTTTTGATTTTCAAATTTTAGACTTTTTTAGACTTTTTAAGACCCTGCATGAACCCTGTTTGAAGTATAAAATGAAAACAGAATAACCATCTGTTTTTGAGATCTGCTTTTAAAATGAAAAGCGAACAACCAAATAACCATAATGCGGATTCTCTGTTTTAAATGGTGAGTTTTTACAAAAATGACACAGCACACCTGCAAGGCCAGCGCCAGGCGAATGAGGTCCACCACCACCTCTTCGTTGGCCAGCTCCACGCTGAGAAGAGCCAGCAGAGCGTAGAGGCTTTCGTAGTGCTCCTGGCCGCTGCTCTCTTCCTTACAGCCCAGGTAGATGTGGCGGTACAGCTGCTGACCGTGCTGCCGAGGAACAAAAACCATACTGTTGTCCAGTGGGAGTGACCTTTACACTGAGCTTGGTAATTTTTGCCATTTTTTTCTCAAWGAAAATTAACAGAGCTGTCAATTTTTACTTTTGCCTGGCTCTGCTTTAAAAAAAAAAGGTTTACTTCTTTGTACTAATTCAGCTTTTCTATATTTTTCAGCTTCTTTTACTATTTTCAGAGTTTTTGTGCTTCTTTCAACTTCTTTTTTGTTAATTACAGCTTTTTATGCACCTTAAAGTTTCATTCTGCTAATTGACTTTCAGCAAAGCTGTTCAAATTGAACTGGTATTAAAAGTTTAGCTTGAAATTTTTCAGCTTGAGCTACTTAAGCAGCTTTCAGCAAAATCTTTCTTCACATTGCATTATAACAGGAAATGTAATTTCTCTAGTTACAGGATATATTTGTAGAATCCATAAAAAAGTACCTTCTTCATGAATAAATTGTCCTGTCTGGAGCATTTGTCCACTTTGAGCTTCAGCACAGAGATGTCTGAGATTATCCTGCACAGATTTAAAAAAGTAAATGGTAAAGTCCCAAAAGCAACAACAGTTTTAGCCTTTAACTCTCTTACGGACCAAATAACGCACCTGATTTTGACGAACTTGGGTCTGTTGTCGTGTCTGTCGATGAGGCTGAGGAGGATCTGGAGCACCAACAGTCGAATCTCTGGGTCGTCCGTTAGAGAGAAGGACAGCAGCGGCTCCAGGAACGAGCTGGGCAGCGCTGTGAGCATGTTGGTCGTCTGGAAACCTGCCGTCACCTGAGAGATTATAATCAAACAGATTTGTTTGTCATTATAAAAGTGTTGCGATACAGAAGCATTGTTGTTAGCAAAACTACCGTATTTTCAGGACTATAAGTCACATTGATTTCATAGTTAGGCAACTTTGTCACTTTTATCGTCATCATGACACATTTTGACTGATGTACTCTAAGCTTGTGACAACTACGTTCATGTTGTTCTTGTACYGGTTTAAAAAAGGAATGTGGCTCAAAATGATAAACGAGCAACACAAAGAAAGTTTGGAGTGAATGAGAAATGTGTGAGGGACTGGCGAAAAGCAGAGGTTACACTTACTGACTGAAGAAAGTGAAGAAAGCTGTTGATGTGGAATGAGACTGGTGAACTGATTGAACTGTGTTGGGCCCGGCTGGTTGTGTTTGCATTGAGCAGAGACACTTTGTTGCATGCGCCCGCAGAGATCAACATATTTTAAAACGCACCTATCTTATTTTGTTTCATTTGCGACTCTATGATGGACTACACCAGAGATGCTAATGACAAGAGGGCAGGACGACACAGAGGACGGTAAGCTAATGGTAGCTAATGTTAGCTTGTTGTCAATGTTATCTGTCTGTGTTAATTAAGGCTATTTGGCAGCGACTTGTAGTCCGAAAAATACGGTAAAATTTGTGCACATTCAAAACTATGAAGAGCCACATATTTTAAATAAAACCTTAAGAAATGAAACAAGCTTTTACCTGGACCAAGGATTTAAGCAACATAACCTGAATCATTCTGGTTCCTTCAGGCCTGAGAACGAAAGAATCAACATAAAACTTTAATTAAACTCTTAAAAAGCTGAACTCTAAAAAGACTTCTTAACAAACTGTGATGTCATACTGAATGTGAGTCCCAGCTAAAAGGAATTTTAAGTGGACGTGGTGGTTTTTTTGTGAGTCACGTACTCAGATCCAGTAGAGGGCAGAGTCAGATTTACTCCAGGGACGGGGATCTTGCCCATGATGAAGAGCATGACCTCTGATCTCTGGTAGGTGGGTAAGGTGTTGGCAAAGGAACCTGGGAGACAAAGGAACAAAAACACATACGATAAAACATATGACCTAAACTAAAACATGGAAATCTCACATAAATCACTTAAGAACAAAAATAGCCAAATCCATTGCAGTATTGTATAAAGTAAGGGACTTATTTAATGACAAAGCTTTCTTTATGTTGTTTAACGCAATAATTGTTCCACATTTGATTTACTGTATTGAAGTCTGGGGGAAAGCATGTAAAACAATTACAAATCCCATCTTTATTTACAGAAAAGAGCCGTAAGAATTATCACCAGAAAACATTACAGCCACCCATCAAATATATTATTTTGTCAGTTGAAATTATTGAACTTTTATGAGTCGACTGATCAAAATATTTTGCAGGTTATGTATAAAGCTCATAAAATATATTACCTCTAAATATTCAATTAAATTTTGTTAAGAGAGTAAGTATTTAGAATCTTAAGGGTATAGAGATGTTTGTAAAGCCCAAAATTCGAACAAATTTGAAGCATCGATGTACTTCAGTCCAAGAAATACGATTGTGGAATAATCTGGAAAGTGATTATAAAAATGCTGGCTCAATAAATTTATTTAAGAGAATGATAAAAGTTAGATTGTTGAAGAAATATGAATTTGTATAATGTATAATAAGAACTGTTGTTCGAGAAGGAGTTGAAGTTTTTTGTTATGTTTTGTTATTTGTTATTAAGATTATTGTTTGAATTTATTTATTTAGTTGAAAAAAAGGGGCAGATATTAATAAGAATGTTTTTCTTCTTTCTGCTACCTTTCATTTTGTGTTTTGTATTATTATTTGTTGTATGTATAGCATTTGTTTTGTTTTTAAATTAAATGAATAAAAGAAACTACTCATTGAAAAATAATAAACCCTTCAGACTCACCGATGGTTCTGATGACGGCCTCCTGCAGCTGCCGCTCCTCGTGAGCTTTGATGATCTTGGTGCCGATGTTGGTGCTGTTGTCGTATGAGCCAGTCAGCTCGTAGTCCACGCTGAGGCGAAGCTGCCTCAGCAGAGTGTTGAACACCTCCAACACCGTAGGACCTGAAAACACATGAAGACCACAGATGAAACCACTTTTTTTTTTGTCCTTCAGTGCTCCGTCCACATGTGTCCATGTAACGCACCGACAGAGCCGCTGGCTGCAATGGCAGCTGCTTCCAGCAAGACTTCCACGATGCCGGCCCGCACTCTGGCCGAGTTCTTGCTGTTAGCGTCCAGGTGACCGAGAAGCTGCTGGATCACCAAGTGGGAGTGCTGGGACTGACACGGAAGAAGAATTACATTAAAAAAGTGAGATCAGCCGAGTGAGGTGGAGAAAAATGTGATGYGATATGAGCTGTAAGGATAAACAACTGCTGCACGTCTCACCTGGATGGAGTACATGATGATTTTGAAGCAGCGCACCGCAAAGGTCTTTCCCTCCCACAGACAGTGGTTATCCAAGTGCCTGAGGGACGAGAAAGTGACAAACAGGAGGCAATTATCAAGTGCGAACGGAGATGGAGAACAAAAWAGACGAGCACAGACAGCAGTTTTATGGAGGCTCGACATAAACGACGTTCCTTTTTTTATTTTGCGAGCATTACAAGAGCCAAGAAGAGTTCATTATAGAACAAATCCTCAATCTAATTTTGCTGTAAGTTATAATAAAAACAGAAAAGATAAAGTTGTTACTGCTGCTGCRGAGTGCTGCACTTCCAATCTGCGTTTAGCCAGAGCGAGATGAACGACTAAACCATGAAAGGGAGAYGGAAACAGTGATGGATGGGCATTTGTTTTTCTCTGAGGACATACACACTGAAGTGCRCTCCAGACAAAACTACAAAGAATGGACTGAAAATGTCAAAATGAAATGCTGCAGAGAAACACACCAGACAGYCGTTAGATTAGGACCACCAGAGTCCCCCCCCTTTTGACACGAAAGCAGCYGTTTAGAGGATGTTCTGACTTGAAATCTAATCAAATTGTTCTTGCTTTGCTTTCCTTTTAGGATGTTTTCACACATGATGGTCCAGTCGATTCGAWTGGGGACCAAAACTGCAACATTTGTTTACATTTTCAGCTTGTTTGGTTCTTTTTCACACTGCACTGTGTCAAACAAAACAAACCCTCGCCTGTGGTGGCGCTGCACCGAGACCCAYTGAAGGAATTGACACAAAAACACTGAGTGCAACTTCCTTCTTCACAAAATGTAAATCATGGAGCGACGTCAGAGTTTAGTGGTTGTAGGATTTATTATTTTTTTGTGTGTTTTTGGCAAATGTGTCAAACAAAGACTCAATAATGAGCTCAGCATGAGAGGAAGATGAAGCAGAACCATAGAGAATTTTGATTTTTACACAAGATGGCCGAGATGTCTCCGTACCAGAGTTTCCTTCAAAAAAAGAAAACTCTGGTCCACCTAAAAAAACCCAGGTTTCAGTTCAGTTAATCTGAATCAGAGTTTGATTACGCGTTCACACCTCCCCAAACAAACAGACTTTCTAGGTAAACAAACTAGAGTTTGATTAATTTGGACTAAACAGAGCTGGTGTGAATACACCCTAAATCACTGCTGTGTTGAACTTATGAACTTTAACATCTGATGTCTTAAAGGGATCCATGATTAGTTGTAACATTAGACTTTATTTGATAAACACATATTTTAACTGTAAAATAAAAACTGTAAAAATGCTGTAGGCTGTTTAGTTTTTATAATTTTTAAAAATATATTTTAACACGGACGGAGCCATTTTTTTACACATAAAGATTTCTGGGTAAATGATAACGTGGATAGGTCCTCGATGCGAGGCTGCTAGCGAGCTATATCCACCCTGAAGGTTAATCTTGGACAATATCTGATGATCGGCTCTTTTAAATGAAACCAGAGAGCGTTGACAGAGAGAAGGTAGAAATGACTCAGCCTGGAACTGAAAATATAGATGGAGGACAACAGAGCTGCTTCATGGAAGAAGAACCTCAGCTTAGCCTGTTAGCCTTTGTGCTAGTGCCGATGCTATATTGCCTTATATGTATTAGCTTGGCGCTAGCATGACAAACAGGCTAAACGGTTGTCCTCCATCTATATTTTCAGTTCCAGGCTGAGTCATTTCTACCTTCTCCTCTCTGTCAACGCTCTCTGGTTTCATTTAAGAGTCGATCGTCAGATATTGTCCAAGATTAACCTTCAGGGTGGATATAGCTCACTAGTAGCCTCGCACCGAGGACCTATCCACGTCATCATTTACCCAGAATGCTTTGTGTAAATAAAATGGCTCCGTCCGTGTGATATATTTTTAAATTTTTAGTTTAAAAATGATAAAAACTGAACAGCCTACAGTATTTTTACAGTCTTTATTTTACAGTTAAAATATATGTTTATTAAATAAAATCTAATGTTACAACTAATCATGGATCCCTTTAATGTACTAAAACACATTTTAAAAAGCAAATATATTTTGCACAGTAAATCTGGTAAAATACTGTAGTTCGATACGCTAATCACTGAGCAACTAAAAATTACATTTTTATCCACAAGATCAGACACTCCAAAATGAATTAGAAATGAGAACAAATTCAAGGCAAGAAGCCAAAGTGAAAGAAAAACAAATGAAGATGAAATGAAAACACGAGGAAACAAAAATGAGACTTCATTCTAGTGAAAGATACGCGTTGAATAATTTAGTTTGAGGGTAAAACACAAACAAAGCTGAAGCAAAAATGTTAAATTCATAGAGACTGGATTTAAGAAAACAATTTATAAAGGAGTAACAACAGAAGGAAGACAGCGAAGACTTTCTATCCAGTAGCATGACCTACATTCTAGCAAGACGAGTCAACACAAATAGACACAAATCTAAATGTTTGATCTGCTATCTTCAGATCTAGTCTAGAGCAACATAACCTTGTATCGTCCTTGTCGCGTCCCTGCGAGACCATCGGTGTCAAGGTAAAATACGTTGAGACGCACCTTTTTCTACATTTCACAAATCTATAAACAACAACAACAACATCCCAAACAGAAAACAGATCTTTTTTTTTTTTTAAAAAGTGTTCAGCGTGTCTTACATCAGGACGGGCGTGACGGCGTTCTTGATGTTGCCGTAGGCGGCTCGTCCCAGCAGCTCCCTGAAGCAGCGCTCCGTCAGCTCCACCGGGCTTTCCTTCTCCTTCTCCGACGCCTGCAGCGGAGACGGAGAGCGGCTGCTGGAGGAGCCACGCAGGTGATGAAGCAGAAACAGAAAGACGAGGGGAGAGGAGAGAGAGAGAGGAGCGAGGGGTACAGACGGCAGGGGGTGGGGGTGGGGACAGAGAAGAGATGTTGAAATCCATTCCAATATGTAAACATTTCAACTTAGTTCATTTTTTTCTCACAGTAACATCCTCAGGAGCTTTCTGAGAAGGAGCCATTTTACCACTGCAGTAAAACCAGAGGACACAGACTGCTTTCTTCTTGGTGTTTGAGTATTATATGTGCTTGGACCGTGCTGTGGCTCTGCCCAAGTCTGCAGATATGTGTGTGGGTTTGTTCTCATGCATAATTAAAACCATCCACTACTTCAGTCATGTGAAGCCTCGAGTAGTCCACTAATGATGGCTCACTTATTAAACTCTTATTTTGTGAAGACGAGATGTGAAATCCTCAAGCCTCAACTCGAAAAAATAAAATAAGTCATTTGAGAAACTGTGGAAGTCTATTTGATCATGTTGTTCAGTCCAGTCGAAGTTAAACCGGAACCAGCAGCTATAGAGAGGTTAGGATAGAGTTTTCTTTAGGCTGAGGGTTTTGTTTTATAGCTATAATTACTAGGAGTGTAACAGAAGGTATTGATACACTGAAACATCACAATATTTCATTTCCTGATACTGTAGCGATTTTAATTAAGGCCTAATGGGTGGATGAAGAAAAATGAATTTAATCAGATTTTATGCATGTAATACAGAGGTTTATAGTAACTAAGTACTAGGGGTGCAACAATACATGTAACCGTATCGAACCGTTCAATACAGAGTTTTAGGTTCAATACACACTTGTATCGAACAATACAGATTTTTTTTAAATTTACTTTATCARCTTGTCTTCTGAAGATGCTCTGTGTTAAAAGATCAGTTTATCTGTGTTCGACTACTCCGCCTAGGCTGCATTTTCGAGCGCAGATCCACAGAGAAACTTGCTGTTTCAGCAACATTTAATTTAAAAACTGTACTTTTGAGGTTAAACAAATGTTCATAATTAATTTAAATGAATTACAAGTTCAAAAGGGCAAGGACATTTCTCTTTTATATATCGAAACAATATCGAACCGTGAGACTAAAGTATTGAACCGAATTGTGAATTTTCTATATCGTTGCACCCCTACTAAGTACATTTACTTTGTTATATATTTAACCCTCCTATTATGTTGTGGGTCAAATTGACCTGTGTCAAAGTTTAAAAATGTTTTTAAAATAGTTCTAAGTATTTTTTCAGTATGAAACTTTTTCTATTTGTTTCAACAAGTATAATGAACATACATATTTGCAACCTCCCCTACATCTGCATATTAAATAGTTCAAAATGTAAAAAAATAAAAAATAAAAATAACAATTTCACGTATAATCATTGTTTTTGTGTGTGTAGCTTCCTTTAGTGGATATAAAACAATGTAATGTGCATTTTTTATGAGAAATTAGTGAATTGTCCTCAATGATCCTTTATTTGTGAGACATATAAAAAACATCAACATGTAAATACTGATATAAATAGTCAGTAACGGAGTCAATAATCAAATACAACAATGTTTTGGGTGATCTTTTTTGGTTTCTGACATTATTGCATGATTTAACATTCCCCGGGACAAACTGACAGGAACAATATTGCTGTTCCTCACAAACCAACATAACAGGAGGGTTAAGTTTTTTTTTTTTTTTTTTTTTTTTTGAGGATTTGTAATTTTACCAAGTATTATTTTAATCGTTACTTTTACTGTATTTTGGTTACATTTAAAACCTAAAAATGGTAACTTTTACTTCTTTACTTTAACATTTAACACCTGCATTATAAAATGCAATATGTTTGAACTCATGAGTTGTTCATGCACTCTAAAACATTATGTGTTGAATTTACTCAACCAAGTCATGTCAGCTGGTTCCACTAAACCTAGCAGAGTAAAATGAGGAAACATACATATTTTCATTAAAAGAAAAAAATTATATTGCTTCAATTTACTCTTTGCTTGGTTTAGTGGAACCAGTTTGGTTCAGTAAATTCAACRGTTCTTAGAGAGTGTATAAAAATACTTTTACAGTTTTATGACTTTTACTCAAGTACTTTCTCATCAGTGAAATTTACTTTTACCAAAGTCATTTTCTATTAAGGTGTTTTTACTTAAGTACTTTACAGACCTCTTGTAATACATGGTGTGCTCTTTATACGGATGTTTTAAAAATAATAATGGTAATACGTCCCGTTACTTACAGTATCACAAATATATCGCGATATATCATATTGTGACCCGTGTCGTGATTTGTATCTTATCAAATTCTTGCCAATACACAGCCCTAATAATTACCACAATAAATACTGATAACATAAAACTTTAGACATTGTTATAAACCAGACAGGAGTTAACTTTTATATGTGCATGTAGTATGGCAAAATTATTGTATATGTTAGAAGAAAACTTATTTAATTTTAAAAAAAAGTCGGCAAATGAGGTTTGAAGCAGGTGTGAATGCTTCACCTTTCCCCATCCATATTTTTGATGCAACAGTCAGGGGATTTGAACCGGTGACCTGATGAACACAGGGTCACCTTCTCATTTATCACAGTCATGTTACAAGAAGTCCATTTTTTAAAATATGATTCAGTCAAATCTAAAACGTTAGAATATTTAATGGAATAATTTCAGGCTCTAATGAAACATGAGTGCACTTGTTTGTCATGTCCTGATGGGTTCCCACTGTGAAGTGGGTTGTGTGTTCCTTAACAGCAACAAAATGACATCTAATCATTAGTGATTAGTCAACAAATAGGTTGCAATAAAAGCTGTATAACGACCCACTTTCAGCTCTGCGTTTGTGATCAGAAGAGAGAAGCATCTTAAAAACTGAGAAAACATCTGAAGAAAAGGTGGTTGTAAAAAAGCCCTTAAAGCAGCGATGGAGCATTAATAAAATCACTAAAATTCAATCTCAAAGTAGAAGACAGCAAAGAAAAAAAATCTTCTCTCGTCTCTGCGAGTGAACCTACAGAAGTTAGTGGAAAACATTGGATTTTTAAATAAAGTGGTACACGTCCACGGGGATAAAAGTAGAGGAAACTGAACGACCTTGAGGTAATTAGATTCTGCGCTGACTGCTGTGAGTAATGACAAGTGAGACTCGGTGTGAGGAGGAAATGAGGATTCACAGCAGGAGCGGTCCACAGAACATAAACAACGAGGGGACACGCTGAGAGCGAGTCATGACTCGGTGTTGAGAGTCCGTCAGTCTGTCTCTGTCTGTAACCTCCTCAGTTTTAGAACTATTTTCTGTCTTCCATCCTTCRCCTGGTCTCTCTGGATTTGACTTGCCGTCTTCTCCTTTGCTCCCTGAAACCCCTCAGATCTCAGCGCTGACGTCAAAGAGAATTTCAGCTTGTGAAATTCTGCCAAACAGATCCAGACTCCTCAGACTCCCATCACATGCTGGCATCCTCTGACTCTGTTTGAGAACCTTTATTCTCCACCCACTGCACTGTTTTTTCTGTTCTTTCTTTCATGTCTCTTGTCTTCCTCAACATTTTGCTCATACCGCAGCTTGTTTGCTCTTGGGTTAGGGTTAATATACGCCCACGAGGAGCCCAGAGCTGTCAGTGGCTGAACTAAGTTTTGATGATGATGTTGAATGACGTAGGTGACGGCTTGTGAAGCTGCCAAGAAACTGCACTGAAGGTGAGACAAAGGCGGCGTTCACACTGCAGGCGAAAGTGGTCCAAATCTGATTTTTTTTTTGGCCCACGTGCAACCCATACCTGACCCAGGTCATTTTTTTATTTGGTTCTAAATCAGATCACATATTCAATGTTTTTAAATCAACTTCAGGCTGAAGGCTCACGTCGTGTTTCATTCGACTTTCATCACTAAAGTAAAGGTCAAATCAAAATACTATTGACTAGGGCTGCAACAACGAATTGATAAAAATCGATAAAAATCGATTATTAAAAACGTTGGCAACGAATTTCATTTATCGATTCGTTGTGTCGCGGAGCTGTTTATGTCACCCGCAGAGCGCTGTCAATGCTGGCTGACCTAAATAAAGTTTAGGAAGAAAAAATCTCTACCTGTAAAGATTCATTGAGCAGCAAATAGGTTCAGAAATAAATAAATAAATAAATAAATAAATAAA
>NW_013952686.1:607743-613530 GCF_001266775.1 Austrofundulus limnaeus | reverse complement strand
ATATTTTATTATTTTAATCTATTTTCCTCATTCAGTAACCTATTAAATTTCTGTTGTGTTTTATGAATAAGAAACACATTTTTATCAGTCAGTATTTAATACAACTGGCAAAATCAATTGTGAAAATATTTATGATGTGCTTCTGTTTATTAAATTCAGATTATAAAAAAAAATCCATGTTATGAAAAGACCCTCTTGATTCAAGAGAAAACTCTGATTTTTAAGAAAATGGCTTCTTATCAATTAATTTTTAGTCAATCAATAAGATAAACCAACTTCAGGTGTTTGACCAGGTTYCCACATACACAGGAAGAATTCAAAGTTAAAGAGGTCGTCTTTGCTCAACAAACCTTTAATGTATGTTTTTCTTAGGGAGTCATTTGTTTTTTTTAACATATTTTGCACAGAAAGGCATTTTTTWAAATAAAACTGCAGACAAAACATCTGTGTGTTGGTGGGGAGGGGGAATTTTCTTTTAAACYAAAGGGAAGCTCAGCAGAAAAAGTGGTCAGATCATATGAACACGTTGCATGATGGGATTAACACTTGATTTTGTTTCTAATTTCAGTACATCACTCTTGTTCTAAAAGGGCATTTTATGTGATAAAATGTAAATACTGGGTGAAACAAGCACGGCAGATMATTTCGTCATCCCAGTTACACAACTTCAGATACACAAATGCTAACATGCGTAGCATCTGTGTTCACTTCTGCRAGCACAGCGAGCTGCGTGTGAGATTATAAATCTGAACTAAAAATGACACGTGAGCATTATGACCTGTCGGTTCCAGCATCACGGTTCTGAACCGACTGAACCAAGTCATTGTGGCTCAACATCTTAGATGTGAATATCTGATCCGTTTCATGGTAGTTAGACACATCAAATAATAAACTGTTTTATTAAAACTAATTTATACACATATTTAAATACAGCAAAAACAGTGAGTAAAATTTATGTTTGCTTGAATTTTTCTATATTGTAACATTATTTCTTGGCAATAAATCTTATGTTGAAAAGCCTATTAATTGGTGCCACATTTTTTAGGAAAATGCTTCTTAATACTTTAATCATCTAATCCAATAAATGAAACCAAACAAAAGTCAATAACAGAATAAGCTGTTTATTGGCAGAGAAGAATTGGCAGGTTTTTCCAAAGGTTCAATCCACAAACTCAACTCTGCTGCTCAACCTACAAATGCATTTTCCTAACTAATTTGTCACAGTTACGAAGTAAATAAACTCACTGTTCAGCAGTATTAGATTTACTGCAATGAAACATTGTTAAAACAAAGAATCAACCAAACACATTTGTTAAGTGCATTTGATTTGGAAACAGAAAGCACACTTGCTTCCATTATTCAACCGACTTCACGTTGTGTTCATTCAGCAACCCATTGAGTGTGAAATTTAAAAAGTGCTGAAATTAATTCTTAACAGTGTTTGAATGTTGTCGAGTCGCGATGCTGCTGGGAAAATGTCCCCTGATGGATCAAATCATAGCTGTCTGTCAGTTCATATCAGCTTCATCACGACTTGAAAAGCTTTTAAAGAAAAGAAAACTGTTGGATCAATGTGAAATGACCAAAGCTGAGATTTAACCATAAACCTGTCAATTAAACATTTATGAACTGAATCAATCTCCCAGCTGGCAATAAGCACCAAACAAACACTTGAGAGGTTCGACCTAAAGGTAAAATGAATAAAAGATTGTTGTTTTATTACTTCTCGGTGTGCTCTCCACTCTGCAGGTTGAAAAGCAGAGAGGGGACGATCTTGTCCATGTGCTGAGGGTCCCAGATATTCGCCTGCAGCTCATCGTTCACAGTCTTCCTCACCACACCCTGAAGACCCTGAATGCCTGCCATTCGGATCCTGGTGGGAATATTCACACGGAAAAATAAATCACTATAAAATGCTTTGTGTCCCTCTGTGTTTAACTGTTACGCAATCAAAGTTAAACTAAAAAAAAGTCCCTTCTTCTATTTTCAGCACCGATTATTATAACAAGACTGCATAGGAATCTAAAAACAGCAGCTGATCATTTGTCTTCTTACTTGGTGCGGATGTCGGGGTCCTCGTAGCCCGAATGACACATCTCGCTGAAGCGGGACACAAAGAAGTCATAGCTGCGGTGGTACGACGGCGTGTCCTCTTCTATGTTGGCAAACTTGACAAACTGACAAAAAAAGGGCACATTTATTTTAATCTCTAATTGAAAAATGTAAAAAAGGCACAACTTAGGATCTCATTTAGTCTTTAAACTGAAATCTCCTGAATCCAAGTCAAACTGGAACGCCACAACATCTAATTAGAAGTGAAAAATGCAGAGCAGGGTGGGGGGGGGATCTCCCACTGAGCCAGCAAATGTCAGCGAAGTAAACTGGCTGACATTCAGCTTCAAACCACCTTCCGCATAATAAATTATAAATCAGGACTTCTTTAGAGTCAAATTAGATCATGAAAGGATTTCATTAATAGTCAATAAAGCAGTAATAATAGACTCAGTCAAAAACACTGGTTGGTTTGTAAAGCATCACAAAAACCAAAGGGTTTGTGTAGAAAATGAACATGTGAAAAAAATGAAAATAAAAAACCTCCCGTGAGTGTTTTTCCTCACTGTATAAAAACATGAGTGTTTGGAGAGGCTTTGAAAAGGAAAACGAAGCATCCTCGAGTTAATAAAACAGAGCTTATTACAGCTGCTGTGAGGCTGCTAGGCTGCATCAGCAGTTTACTGCTGCTCCTGATTCCTAAAAGGTATCCAGCCAATGGTAATACTGAGCAGCTTCCAGGTATTACTGCATCAACTCTGTGTCTGAGGGAGAAGATGCCACATCGGACTGAAAGCTTTTACGAAAGGAGCTAAAACCCAGAGAGACCAGAGACTACAAGAAGGTTTTTGTTGCATTCACTGGCAACACCAGAAAAAACAGCCTCAAAGACCTCTTCACCACAAAACACTTCCTTTTACTTAGGTTTARGAATAAAACCAAACAAACAATACAGCAGGGCTATTCAACTGGCGGCCCGTGGGCCACATCTGGCCTGCGAGTGACCAAAGTTCRGYCCGCCAATTGGTTCATTCATCTCTTAAGCCCAAACCCCCGGTTTTCTACTTTAATTACTCAAAGTTCTTTTAGTTAAACATAGACATGTTTGGTATCTACAGAAACGTCAGAATCTTGGCTAGAAGCTGGTAAAAACCATTTCTACAAACACCCTAGACAGTTAAAACCACAAGCAGTTGAAGATAAAATGATGAAGGTGAAAATAAAATTGGTTTAAAAATTTGGCAAGTCAGAGATGTCAAAATATTGTTTCTAATAATTGGAGGTATAATGTGTTCTTTTTATTTTTGATAATGTGTAATTATCACTACTTTTATAGGGTTCTGTATGTTGTATTCATGATTACATGCAGCAAAATAAACTAATTCAAAGGTAACATATCTTTGTAATACTTGGTTTATTTGCATAATAACTTTAATTGCTGGATGTTCGGCCCCTCAGCTGTTGATCGGCAGTAACTTTGGCCCCTGGAGCAATTTAGTTGAATAGCCCTGCAATACAGAGAAGTGGAAAATCTAAAGGAACTAGAGATGTGGTGTGMTGACTGCTAAAATTTGATGATAAAGCTGAAACTGAGTTTTCTCAGCTTCTGTCAACTAATTTAAGTTAAACGTATCATAAAGTTAGCTCTAAGATAAATGTAGCTATAAGCTAGCTAAAAGATTTAAAAGACAAGCTAAAAGCTAAATGTAGCACAAAGTTAGGTAAAGCTACATGTACCAAATAATAGCAAATGCCACTAGTAGCACACAGCTAATAAAAAGGTAAACGTAAGAAAATTACACTAAAAATGTTAAAAGATTAGCTAAAAGCTAAGTGTGGCACAAGGCTAGCTATAAGGTACATGTAACTAAAGGCTAGTTAAAAGCTGAATTAAATCAAACAGCAAGCTTAAAGCTAAATGTAGCAAATGCCTAGCTGAAAGTTAAATGAGGCAAAAGGATAGYAAAAGATACAAGTAGAAACAGCCTGGCTAAAAGGTAAACTTGGTAAAGTGCTACTAAAATATTTAAAAGACAAAAAAAAGCTAAGTGTGGCACAAGGCTAACTATAAGATAAATGTAGCAAAAGACTAGGTAAATGTTAAACGTAGCAACAAGCTAGCTAAAAGCTAAAAAYAGCACAAGACTRGGTATAAGTTAWATGTAGCAAAAGGCTAGTTAAAAGCTACAATAAATCAAACGTGTAGCTAAAATGTAAATGTAGTAAACGGCTAGTTTAAAGCTACATGCAGCAAAAGGATAATAAAAGCTACAAGTAGCAAAAGGTGAGTTAAAAGTATCAATAGACTACCTAAAAGCTAAGAGTTGCACAAGGCTAGCTAAAGGCTAAACATAATGAAATGCTGGTAAGTGTCTAAAATAAACACAAAGGACGGTGATGTATTTGGATCACAAAATCTAAAAGAAATCAGGAAAACAACAATGATGAATGATGAATCTGCATTAACACAATTAACTATAACAGCTGCAGTCAAGAAACACCAAACTGTCTTAAACACAAAAGGCTGAAATGTCTCCTCAGTCTGTGTAAGTGACTGAAGAGATTTCAGCTTTTTCAGTTCATTCGATTTCCTTTGTGTCTCTGCTGACCCGTCCAATACTCACCACTCCCTCTTCCCCTCTTGTTGATCCTGAGCTAAACAGTCTAATAGAGCTTCTCTCCAGGTTTACATCTCTTAAATGATGACATCCCTTCATTAAAGTGAAAGCATCCTGTCGGCTTTTGATTAGATAATTCCAGTAAATCCACTCAGATCAGTAGAATTTGATGCAGAAGGAAAGCTTTAAAGCTGATATTTATAGCTGAAGAGATATTTATAGTCGTCTTGGCTGCCGCTATGAAAAGACCAAAGTTACAGATGAATGTATTGTTGGTTTCTTCATCATCTTCTAACAATAAATTAGGTGTGACTGAAACCAAAGAAAAGAAAAATGAGGCCACTTTTTCATGACTATGAGTTTGGAGTTTGGTTAACTTTTTAGGGTAAAAACATAAAATAAGAACTCTCTAAAAATAGACTCACAGAGTTGGTTCCGAGGATCTGCAGGGAGGGTTTGTCGGACTCCAGCAGCTTGCGCACCATCTTTAGAAAGCTCTCCACAAACAGGTTGATGCTCTGGCAGTGGCACGCCATCAGCAGCTGGTCCAAGGCCTCCATGGCAATGCACACATACCTGAACAGGGACCAAAAGAAAGACGCACGGTCGATGTTCTGAGTCGTTAAAAACACCTTCCACAGCATTTAAAACGGGGGGAGAAAAAGACTCCAACTCAGCAGATTCACTGCTGCTGCTGAGTTGTTTATCGTGACACATAAAACACGGAGATGTTTCGAGCACAACCCTGAGCTCTTTAGTGAGTTCTGATCTTGTAGCGAGTTCAGTGATAASAGGATATTATATACCTATTACATCATAGAGCTGAAATTCTTCTCAGAAATGTCCCGTTTAAGCTCAGACGAAGCTAAATATAAACCCGGCAAAAGATTTTAAACATGTGAGCGATGTAAGACAGGGTGGAGGCAGATATAACTGAGTGATGTTACCCATATCGATGTCGGGCCACATCTCTGGACAGCCTCTCGGACAGGTAGGCCCCGATGCGATCCAGCTTCTCAGGAGCTGACAGGGCGTAGAATGTCAGCTTCTCCATGTTGGCTTTGACCAGTCCATCCTTGGAGGGTAGAAGATATAAAAAAAAAGGGGGGGGGGGGGG
>NW_013952686.1:600502-604508 GCF_001266775.1 Austrofundulus limnaeus | reverse complement strand
AGCCTCGTATAGTCTATAAATGAACAGCATGAGGGGCTATTTTTAATCACTTGGTTTTATTATTCCGAGGTTCCTGGGGCATCATTAGTTACAGACTTAACCACAGCAGCTTGAAGCCAAAATTAGACATCTTTTTCTGACGTATCAAGCAGGTGCACGTCCACAGAAACACAAAAAAGGTCTGTTTTTATTTTTCAGCTTCTCCCGGTCACGTAATTTGGTGACACATAAATGATAAAGTGGGTTACTGCAGCAGCGCAGCAGCTTAATGAAAAGTTTTCTCTGCAATATCAGCCTCTTCATCTTCACCCAAATTAATGCTGCTTATGAGTAATAGTGTCGGATCGAGTTGATCACAGGGAGTGGTGGWGGAGAGGAGACCCGAGGTTTGGCATGAAGGAAGCAGTTCTGCATACCGATTGTCTCTACTTTTCCCCAATTAAATATACAGTGTATTTACATGTGAAAGTAAAACTACCAGAAAAATGGGTACAGAACTTGACTGTAATATGCAAAAGTTGATTTCTGCGATGTGGAAAACGTGAACGGAATCGTCAGACTCACAACAGAAACAGAAGCAGCAAGCTGAGCGACTTGTAAACTCTTCAACATTCATCTACATCAGTAGAGGCGAGGCGGGAGTTTATCTAAGATGAGAAAGTGAGTTTCCTACCTCTGGATCTTCTGGGAAGATGTTGTCCACCAGTCTCTTGTACCGAGGCCTGAGCGCCCTGCAACAACCACAAACCCCTGACATCAGAGACAAAAGGAGAAAGCAAAACCAGAAGAAGTTAAATATCTTCCAGTGAAGACATTCCCCCTGAAAAAAAATCACTTCTCTTCCTCGTCTTTCCAGCAAAAACTCTATTTATCCCTTATATATTTATAATAAGCAAAATCAACAAAAAGGATAAACGTGAGGCAATAAAACAGCAAGCTTTAAAGCACTTTTAGTTTTGTCTTTTCTTTAAACAGCAGTAATAATTTAAGTATGATATAGCTATGGCATACTTCATTGCATAGTGAATCACCAAAAGGAATTGGCACAAGCTGCWGCAAAGTCAGACACTAAAACTAAACAGCCTTAAAAGTAAAAAGACAAGAGCAGCTAATAATAATGAGTAAAATAACATTGCATCGATTAAAATTATGTTATTTTGAGATGTACACATGAACACAAATGTTCACTTTTTTGGGCTATTTGTAGACACAGCTGTGTTTCCATGTGGCAGGTAAAAATATACATGTATGCGTAAGGAGAAACTTCCTGTCTGCAAAAATAGTTTCAGCTTTTTCCTTTCACACGTCGTCGAGTCATCTTATCTAAAGCTTTGACTGTACCACCACCACAAAAAAAAAAAAAAGACAAATACAGCAAAAACAGGCAAAAAARGGAGACTAGAGCAATGCAAGTACAGACAGCCTTGAAGACAATATGAACAGGGTTGTTTATAACCGACTTTGCATTTMAGAAGAAGGCAGCCAGAAGGAGCTTGAATCTGATTGGATGAAGAAATTCAGCAGTGGTGAGTCATCGCGCTCAGGGAAGAACAAAAATATAAAAAGGGGGAATGACCTCCTAAAACCCCAAATGAATTATTTAACCCTCCACTCAGTTCTACTTATGAAAATACAATCTCACTGCCTTCAAACGTTGTGGTTTTTAAAGTCCTAAAACGTTACAGGTAAAAAGTGGGTCATTAGACTGACAGAGATGCAGCCAGACGATGGATATAATGATCTGACACATTGACTGCATGGCAAACAAAGAGTAATCTTAAGACTGCTTTGCTTTAAGCTCTTCCTTCCTAACGTCATTTTTTTCTTTTTTATCCTCCCAATTAAAACTAAAAAAATCTCACCGTGAACAATTAGTTGCTACCTCTTTTCACTGAAACGTCATTGTGAGAGCACACTGACCCGTCATTAACAAGATTACCAGCTTCCCAATTACCTCTCCTGTGTAACCGCATACTGCTTTTTACTTTAGGTAAACCCTGACAGCAGCACAGTGAATGCATTTTCCTGTTCATAAAAACCAACAGAATGGATTCTGAAAAGCAGAGATTAATTTTGAGCTTTAGGATCAACACCCAGGCTCCAACTGAGACGAGATTACCCAGATCAGCTGCCAGCTGATCCCATTTGTTCCCAAAAATCACAGCATTCATAACCTCAATAAATAACCAACAAACTGTGCATTCATAAGACATATACATGTCTGAATCAACAATTAATATAAACTAGACAATYCTGTAAAGGTTTACATTGTATATTTAAAACAACCAAAACAAACTATGGTGTTAAGACTTAATTTACAGCATGTATAGTTGTCAAATATGAAAGTGTATTTTTTTTAGATGCGCCTATAAAGGGACAATCAGGTCAATGTGCAGCGCTRTATGCAATACGAAGGCAATGTTGTGTTGAGTACTGTAACTATGAGAACAGCTTTTAAATGAATGGTTCCAGGACTTCATGTCAGTCACCTAAACATGGAGAAAGTCTTCAGTTTAAAAACACCAACTTGTTAAAAGCCTCTCAGTTTCAAGGGGTCTTCTTGCTTCTAAGTTCACTTAAACTCCGCAGCAGGAATTGTGTTCGGGCTTATCTCACAGAGCTGCGTGTCTATTCATAGCATTTCCCCTCTCCCTGCTCCTCCATCACTTCAAACACTAATAAACCCCTCGCACCCACTTCCTCCACCTCCCTCCCTCGCCTTCGTGCAGCATTGGACCGGACTCGGAGTGTAGGAGTCCACTGATGAATTAATGAAAACGCAGCAGGTCCCCGGYGGAGAGAGGGAAAGGCTGGAGGACAAAAAGAGTGACAGAGACACAGACGGGGACAGGGAAAAGGATACAGATGGAAGTGTGATTGGGGACTGCGCTGCGTGAGTCACAGATTAGTGCGACTTATCGTATCTTCTCTGTCCAGTACAAATCGGCCCCGTCCTTTCTGTTAGCTGTGGATCAAATGGATTTTTTTTAAGGCAGAGAGAGGTTATTTAAGGAGAGAGTGAAGTACACCAGACATAAATTTACCAGCCCAGTGACTGTGGTAATTGATAGGATGTTTCATATTCCAGTGGTGCACAGAAGACTTCTCCTGCTGCTTGGTGACATGAAAGWTATTTTCTCAGGTAACGGTCTATGATGCAATCGAATTGGTTAGGTGACGCGTCAATTGCACCGAACACTGGTTATTTTTCTAATAACAAAAGCGTATTTATCATTTCAGGCAAACTTAATGACTATCATGAATATAGCTTGTCGACGTGTCACCATATCTTTAACACGACCACTTAAAACCCCCCTTTGCACCTCGGGGGTGGCGGTAATTCTATAATGCRAGTTAGAAACTGAATCTGACTCACTGCTGGCAGAGAAAACCCTGCGAGTTGTGTTCAGC
The DNA here is from genome assembly GCF_001266775.1 of Austrofundulus limnaeus. NCBI lineage: Eukaryota > Metazoa > Chordata > Actinopteri > Cyprinodontiformes > Rivulidae > Austrofundulus > Austrofundulus limnaeus. Next base: position 601,097 of record NW_013952686.1, on the reverse strand, counting down.
TGCTGTAAAGTAAGAGAAATAAATAAATAAGGCGAGCTGTTTGTGTCTCTGTTAATGATGGGTTGGTGTGGAAGGGAGCACAACAGGGGTGGGTGGACARCGATTCACATGACAACGGTGAAAAGCACGACATCCACCCACTCTGCACTGTGAGYTGACCAACACGTGTGTTCTAGGGGGCTAGACACCAAGCAACCGCACAATCCCATACACACATCCACATAACAGGTTGACCACCTTGGGATAGCAAAAATAGATATAACAAGTACCGTATATTAATTGGTCTTTGTCAAAGGTTGTAAATTACATCATGACCAGTGGTGAGTGCAGGTAACCAAAAAGTACGCTTCGCTAACTCAAAATCTGCTAAAATATCAAAGAATTAGCAGAAACTAACARCWAATCGCTAACTGCTMAGACGGCTGYCAGTCTACGTCACACGTCTGTCACCTTTGAGCTGAAGGCTGGTTGGACCGATGCAAACCTGTTAGTTTGTTAGATAGCTGTGGTGGACTTAAAGGGATCCATGATTAGTTGTAACATTAGACTTTATTTCATAAACATATTTTAACTGTAAACTAAAGACTGTAAAAAT
>NW_013952686.1:592197-599922 GCF_001266775.1 Austrofundulus limnaeus | reverse complement strand
ATTTTTACAGTCTTTAGTTTACAGTTAAAATATGTTTATGAAATAAAGTCTAATGTTACAACTAATAGTGGATCCCTTTAAAGTTGACAAGACCTGCAGTAATTTAGCAGAAGCTAATAAAACCGCTAACGGTTTTCAAAGATAGTGAAAAAGCTAATCCACTAAATGGAAAATTAGTTCAGCTATATTAGCTGATTAGAGAAACGAGGTCCACCACTGATTATGCTCAATCTTGTACGATATATGTAAGCACCCAGAGTACTACATGCTAAGAATTATGCAAATATCAGCACACAACATCTAATTAAATATCTGCAGAAATGACAAAGAGTCATTTTTGGATTGGAAAGGAGGATTTTTTTAAATCTGGTAATGAATTTTTGATGTACAGCCATAATTACTTACTGACAGTTTCAACTAAGTCTGAGTGGTTCATGAGAATTTTTCTAACAGACTGCGTTGACTTTAACAGGTTGAAGCTTTAAGCAAAGATCTCATGTTAGGAAGCCTGGAGTTAACTAAAGATGTATACAGTAACTACTTTCTGAAAGTTTCAGTAATATTTGTTCAATGCTTTATGGTATTTTTTGTCACACAGAGACAAAACATTATCACCATTTTCCCTTTAGTGGTGGGCAATAATAAACAGATGGTCTACATCTCTGCTTCGATCTGCATCAGGCTTGGAAAAATGCCTGAGTTGGATGAATGTGTACAAGCAGACACCTGTGAGAGGTCGTCAACCCTCTTATCAACACAGGAAAAGGTCCAGATAATCACAAACCTATTTTTAATCCTCCTAACAAAAAGCAGACACATTAACAGATCATGCTTTTCATTTTTCCCCAGGACATCAGTTTGATATGTTCACATTACAGTAAGAGATTAGAATAAAACAAAATAAGCTGAAGTGAGAAACATTCCAATTTCATTCAAACAACAAAAACATAAAAAAYGTCTAAGCATGTTTGTGCAACATTTATGATATACCTGCCTACACTGAGAAACACAACCATTGTTAAAATATTAAAGTTATATTAGCGGTCAAAATAGGATTTTTCAGTGTTTTATTTATTTGTGTTTYATGTACATTTGTATCATCTATAACAAACTGCATAATTTGTAATCAATGAGTGAAATCAGTTTGTCTACAWGTCAACATGACGAGTGCACTTTGAACAGTCTCGACACGTGATGGATATAGATTCTGTAAAATAATCCCYGTGTGTAAACAGAGTCGGAGGGAGAACAATGGAATCAGAGTCACCAGGTCGGAAGTGACAAGATTAAATTTGTCTTTCCTCTTCTGAAAGGAAGCGACGGCTAAAAGCTGTAAGGATAAGAGTCGACAGAAGTAGGGTCATTTTTGGGAAATGAAATCGAGCTGTAGAGATGGTTAAAGCAAAATCTGAAGCTAAGATATTCCACAATGTCCATAACTGATCGCCAAATTTCCTAACAATTTTTACAAAATTCAGATGAAGTGAAGTTAAATTAACCCCACAATCATTTAATGAGAACTTCGAATCAAAAATATTAAGCTGACAGCAAATGTGACTTTAAAAGCTAGCAGGATCCACATGTGAACACGTGAAAGAGACAAATCGGATGATGTTTTAGATGGGGGTGCACCATAACTTGTGATAAAAGCTTTGGTCTTTASCGAGGGTGAACGGCTGGTTGTCATCATTTCCATCGTTAAATTGCTTGAGATCTGCGTCCTCTCTGACAATTTTATTGGATTTGTCAAAAGCCTCAGCAATGATTTAAGTCCAGACGAGTTCTTGAACACTAGCTTGTTGTTGTTAGCATTTTAGCAGATGGACTTTGTGCTGCATTCAGGAGTTAAGGGACATTACATGTTCTCAAATTGGGAGTAGTTGTTCCGATGTTTATAAAGTTCGTGTAACATACAGGGTTAATTGGTAAAAACAAATTAATAATTCTTAAAATGACTGGTTGTTTTTCAGCATGGAGTATTCTAATTATTTTTCTAGTGAGAAAGTAATTTTTTCTGACGCCACTTGAATGTTGCTCGAGTCGTGCTGGATGGGAAGCGGCTTGATCTAAAAGGATAAAAATAAAGGAGCGCACTCACCACCGCGCCGGCAAACATGTACATATATTATAGGTTCTGTTTGTTATGATATCGGACCGATAAGTATGACATCATAATTTCCTGATATTGGGCCGATAACTATCGTGCACCCCTAGTTTTAGATGTTCTAGAGTCCTGCAGAGCGTCAGTGATGCAGGCCACAAACAGAAAAAGCAGTGGGTCTGTGCAAATACACCTGTATTTGACACATCCCAGTCACTTGTTACACAGCGTGCAGTTCTCACAGTTGTCATTATATAAGAGGAAGGAGGGGAAAGAGATGAAATCTGGCTATTTTTACATCAGCAAAACATCATCAAAGAGTAAATTTGAGCACACAATCACAGGATGACAATGCGAGCCGACGAAGACGGACATGTTTATCAGTCAGTGTGGGAAAACTGTCCAGGAGCTGAGAGGGGGAGAATTTCAGAGACCAGGCTGACAGGATTATGGGAGCGTGACAGACTACGAAATGTGATTTCTCTTTGGTGTGTGTTTGTCTCTAAAGGGAAGCAAAAAAAAAAGGACAGATATTCAAACACATTTTAAACACAATCAGATCAATCCATCGGTTAGCCATGTCTATTACGGTGGCTAAATGTGTACGGACACAGTTGGCAGAATCCTTTCTACAGCTCGTAAATCCAGGCAAACGGAGTCAAATTCAAAGCACATATTCAGTCCTGTGTGGGTGGCAGAAAACATGGCTGGTATGAAGACACAAACAAACTGATGTCTGAACCCCAGCTGCCAACAAAACCTGAAGGCATGAAGCCTTATTGACCCACGATGAATCAGTGACAGTCTATAAACTGAGCTGACGGGCACTCAAACACAGATTCATTTCACACTTTCCAACTCTCAAATATGTGAAATTTCATTAGCCAAACAAACCACAGTCTTTTATAATCTGTTACCAGAACAACATTGTTATTTAGCACTTATACACCAATAACACTCACGATCCCAAACACTTCATAAACTAGAACTCATTGATTTACCATGAATATCAAAAGATTACTCAAAGAGAGGAAAAGTAAGTTTAACGACATAATCAATACACCTTTAAAGAAACAACGTCACTCCCTCAACTATAATAAGAATAAAATAAAAGTCTATTACTGAAAATGTACATCTTTACGACAGCAGCTTCTCCAAGTCTTATAATGTCACAGAACAGCCTCTCGTGAGAATCCAAGTTTCCATAACGCACAATCAGGAAGACGTTACACACTGACAAAAAAAGCTGCAATTCACTACAAGAAAGGCGAGGAAGGAAACACGTTTTGGAGAATGTTGTAAAACTGGCTGAAGGCTAGATGAAACAGATTACTCATGCTTGCATAACTTAGGATAAATAAGCACATGTACAACTAAAAGAGAAAAAAAACCCTCACTGTCATTCTTACCGTACATCGATCGTGACGTGGGAATCTSTCGCAGCGGAGCTTTCAGCAGCTTCAGGTTCTCATTCAGATGCACCGCTGTGCTGAGACGTACTGGAAATACACACAAACCTACTTGTGCACACACGCACGCACACTGAGAGCTCACTTTGGGATAAATGCCTGCACGTGTGCGAGGAGCTAAAAAGCATACGAGCGTGCACGGTGAATGGTGCAGAGCACAGCTCGATGCTGTGAATTACACTCTTGCTCTCTCTCTCTCTCTCTCTGCCATTCAGGCTCACACAGTTATACACACACACACACACACACACAAAAGGAGGGTCGAAAGACAACGTCACAGAGAAGCACGGCGTGATGACCTTGGATTTCACCCGCCCCCCCCAGGTTTTTGCAACTGCTTTCCTCGTCAGCAGAGCAAGAATTTAAAGCTTCACGTAAAATAAATCAGCTGCAGAGAAGAGGAAGAAGAAATGGGAGTGACGAAGATAGGGAGAACACCCTCCTCCCACGCAAACTCCTCCTCCTCTCATTGGACCATGGTCACCATTTCCCTCCTCATTAAAAATACTCTCTCTTTTGCACCTGATATTTTTTATCCGTGCCTGCGAGCTTATGTAACTTCATGACACACTTTCTTGCATTTTAAAGCCAACGACCAAATACATCTTTTCTTTATTTTTCCTAAGCCTGGAGCACATTTACAATAAAAACATACAACGGTTGCTCCGTCAGTASATGCCTCGTATGTATTAAAACAATGTATTTCAATTGGACACCTTTTTAAACGTGGGTATTGAAGAAATTTATTAGTTAGAAACTGATTTAGAAGCACCACACTATATTCATAGTTTTCCTTTTAAGTATTCTTATAATCTATTGTTTGACTATTGTTATGTCTTGATTAAAATAGTGTTAGCTACATGCCTGAAACTAAATAAGAACACATAGAAAAACGGTTATCAATTCATTAGGGAAGGTAATGTTTGTTCGAGTGGCCTGCGATGCAGCCGTAGGCCTGTAGTGGGCGCACCAGGCACTGAAGACCACTGTATAAAAAGGACAGGAAGTTCTGGTTTCAGGCAGCGCTGCTCCTATTGCTTTAGCGCAAGCAATAAAGCTCGCTCGTGCCAGATCTGGGTAGGGCTGTGTATTGGCAAGAATTTGGCGATACGATACATATCATRACAGAGGGGTCACGATACGATATATCCCGATATATTGCGATACTATAAGCAAGGCGATATATTGCAATATATTGCGAGTTCTTTTGTCCTAAAATTCTATTAAATAAAAACCTCTTACAGGGGAAAAAATGAAAAACCAAAATTCATCGTCTCAGAAAACTCTAATATTACATAGACATATTTTTGATACATTTAGCTGTGTTCTGCTTTGTATGTATTTTATTTTATTTGTTTCATATTTCATCCATGTTTTCAATTATTAGACTAAATTTGCCAATAAATAGTTTGAAAATATATATTTTGCAGCTTTTAGTTTTTAATATTAATTTACAATATCGTCACTCAACACTTAACAATAGCTTCTGCCTCAAGAGGTAGAGGAGCCAAATGGCTGGCTCACTGCTGCCAACTAGTGGTCAGAGGCTGAACTACAACATAAAAATGAACGGCTGGCAGGAAAGTTGACATTTTAAACCAGGGGTGCCCAAACATTTTCCCTGAAAGGGCCAAAATTAAAATCAATCTGAGGGTGGCGGGCCAAATGCAATAATATAATACACGAAATGCTAATACTTCAAGTAAAGTTGTATTGTTTCATGATTAAGCCAGCAGTCAGTGCRGTTGCCCACATTTCCTTGTTTGTTTGTTTGTTGTTTTTCCAGCCCATGGATATGGAGATAATTCAACGTATGCTAGGGGCAGCAAAAGCTCATGGGACTTTTCATAATTTAAAATTGGAGTATGTGGTCTTATAAGGTGTGCAAATCTAGATATGGACTTAAATCTAATATAAATGTCTCTTGAAGTTACTTGAATTTTAAGTTTAATCTTAACAATTCAAAGATAAAGCGAGCACCATGAGTTAAGACTATCTGACTACAGCTCCTTGTATCTATAGCTGAACCAATGTTTGAAAAGACTAAGTGCAAATATAGTATTTCTACATAAGACAGGATTACAATCTAGTAACCAGGATAACTGCTGGTGGGCCAAATCAAATGGCTTGGCGGGCCAAATTTGGCCCGCGGGCCCCACTTTGGGCACCTCTGTTTTAAACCTTAATAAAAAAATCAATACAGGACTTTAGAATATCGATACAGTATCGGGAAATGAAATATCGCGATATTTCAGTGTATCGATATTTTTTGTATGGTTCCAAAGCTCTTCAATCTGTTCAATATTTATGTGGTTGCATCTCAATTTCAGTTAAAGAACACTTAATTGTCTTACAGTACTGTAAGCTGTGTGATTACATAACTATGCATGTTATGCATTTCTATACACTACCCYTGTTCACCATCTAAAATGTAACACCTAATTTATTCATGCAGAATACGTACACGTAACTACTCTTTTCAATGGTACATTTTGTGCATATTAAAACTAGGGATGTCCCGATCAGATACTCAGAATCGGTATCGTAGCAGATATGGCCATTTTTTGAAAATCGTGTAGAATCGGATTTAGTCACGTGATCGGGCCGCTTTTCAGCATCATTGTGCTTTACAACTGCCGTTGAGAAGTCAAGACGCAAACAAGTATGCAACCATGTCCACAGTGTGGGAACACTTTTCAATGGAAAACAATGATGCTGAAAGTGCACCTTGCAAAATCTGCAAACTGGATGTTTCTCGTGGCGGGAACAGCAGGGCTCACTTTAATACTACCAACCTTGTCACTTGGAAAGAAATAAAGAAATTAAGTTATCGGATCGGTGTCGGAAAGACTTATTAAAAAAAATCGGATTGTATCGGGAGCCAAAAAAATCTGGATCAGGACATCCCTAATTAAAACATAGAACAACCTTTAAAAAGGAGTCCGACATTACCAACTCCCTTCATCTTCTCTAAACATACTGCATAAATATAACACTAACACCATATCAAATACAAGCATTATAGGATAAACATTTTAAATAGCTGCCAAATCTCCAAAGAGCAATCATCCCAAAAAAAATCTACCCTAAGGTCAGATCCTACAATCCTCGGAGAAAATCCAAAAACCCAAAAAGCTGTATTTCAAAGTTTTCATGCTCCGCTGAACATGAATAAATATGTATAGCTTGTATTGAAAGGATGCCTGGTAAAAGCCTTTTTTTTACTCTAAAGAGAGCATGATAGCACAGCTAAAGCTTTGAAAGGTGCATCTGAACAAACCAAAGAACCACCTGACAAAGACCTTTTGCACTATCGCTTCACAGCAAGAAGGTCTGAGTGTTTCAATCTCAGCTAAGAAGCCTGTGGGTTGTTTGAATGTACAACTCTGGTTCTCTAGTTTCCATTCAAAGTAAAAAATAAATAAATAAAAAAACAACAAATTACAAGTCAGGTTAATTGCTGCTCTTTGCTCTGTGAAAACTGGAATAACCTCAAGCCCCTCTGTCACCCCGAACAGGACTGAACAGGTATGGAAAATAAATATACTTTGATCAGGTGAGAATAAAGTAAAACTCAATCAATCCAGTATCTTCTGCTTGTTCTGGAATCTAATCGTGAGGCAGCAGCTTAAGCAGTAAAGAGCAGTTTACTTCAAGTAAAAAATACTGAGTTTGATCAAATATTCCATACAGCAGTTTAGAATGAAACATGGATTTTTAGACAACAGTCGCTAAAAAGGGCAAACTACGGAAACGGAAATTTATTTATTTTTAATAATTACGTCAATTTCACAAAGCAAGGAGGTGGTTTAATTTAAGCAAACCTCCCAATAGACAGTGTTGTATAAAGTACCACAAAGTGATACTTGAGTAAAAGTACAAGTATCTTACCAAAAAATTACTTTGGTAAAATTTAAAGTCTCCTTTAGGAATATTACTTGAGTAAAAGCCTTAAAGTGTCTGATATCTTTTGTACTTAATTATTAAAAGTAAAAGTATTGATTTAAAATGAGCAGTTAGATTTACCTTAATGACATTTATTACGAGGTGACCTCCCCAAAACATGCAGAAATTACTTTTGTATTAAAATAATTAATTTGTTAAATTTAGGTTGCACTAGTCCAGCTGTTTCAGTTTATATACATATATCAAGGC
>NW_013952686.1:589259-592009 GCF_001266775.1 Austrofundulus limnaeus | reverse complement strand
ATTAAATTCACTATCTGGAGGCACAATTTATATGGATAGTATTTTTTTTTACAATAACAAGCTGGAATGAAAAAAAAGCAAAAATGAAAGAAAAATAATGACTTTCTACTTCTTGCTTTTTTTTTTTATAAATGTAAGGAGTAGAAAGTACAGATAATTGTGTGAAAATGTAAGAGGTAGAAGTAAAAAGTAGGCTGAAAAATAATCACTCAAGTACAGATACCCAAAAATTCTACTTAGGTACAGTAACAAAGTATTTGTACTTAGTTACTTGACATCTCTGCCAATAGAAATGTTAATTTTGCTGCATTTTTAATCCTAAATGCAAAAGTAATTCCAAAGAAAACCTTCTTTATTGATGTCAGTGAGCCAGAAAGAGAACAGAGAAGGTGGTGTTTTCTCTTACCCTTGCCAACGCGATGGTCCAGGAGGGTACGACAGTCCAGTGCCAGCCTCTGAGTGGCTGGAACATCAGGCGGAGGCAAGGACATTGCGGGCAAAAAAAAACACACACACTACCCCTTCACAAACAGCAACTTCTAAACCAAAGCCGAAACGATCTATGTAAAACTACTGCCWGGCAACGTAAAACACATCGGAAACTAAAAACCAAGATTTAAACAATTCCTACGCAGGTCTGAGCATGACAACTAACTTCTTCAAAAAAGTTTCACATCAGCACAGACTCAGAAAATCACCAAGGCTTCAAGCTGAACACAAACTTGTGCGCACCTATCCGAGGCTCCGTCGCGTTCTCGTGTCAGCGCAAGTTGTTCGCATTAGCCGAGAGATTATAGCGACAAATCCTTCGATTGCAGCTCTGCCCCCACTGTCATTAATAAACATCTCACTGACACAATGGAGGCACAGTATCCAGCCTCGGAGAGAAGAGGGAGGAGATCAGCTGGGTAACAGAGGCACCGTGGGACAGTCATTCAGTCAGTGGGCTTGAAGTTCAGGGAATGTGGCCTTAGATGTGATGTGGGTGCAACTGAAGGCRAAATATCTGCTAATTTCATAAACCAGAGGACATGGAGATTGGGATGAGGACAGAGTGAGACGGAGAAGGATGACTCGCTGTGGCGTCCCCTGACCAGGGGAACAGCCGAAACAAGAAGTATATATTCAATCTTCTGGCGGTGGATGTCAAACATCTTTCTGTGATGGATGTGATGGGAGCAGGAGGGAAAAGTATCTGGCTGTTACTCACCTGTCATGCTGGATTTTAGTCACCAGGTGGCGTCGCACCTCCAGCTTCAGAGGGGCGGGGAGTCGGGAAACACCTCGGCTCTAAACTGGACCTCCACCGGGGCTTCGCGAATCAGGAAAGCCGCTGGCTTAACCGTGGCCTGCTAAAGTTTGGACGCCAAAATTAGCTCAAGCGGAACGGATGTTGCTGATAGCTGTATATGCTTGAATCGCTCACTATTATAGTTTTATTGACATATAAAACTAAAACGTGAGCATCGCTGACTGACTAGTAAAACGGCATGATGGCAACCATAGAAAAGTTAGCTTAGGCTAAGCCTTAGCGTAGCTTTCTGCCAGCATAACCCATTTGGCTTGCTGATGCGTAGAAATTAACGTACGGCTAAAAAAAGTAAACGTTACACAAAATCTTATATYACAAATATACAAGTTAAGTAAACACCTGCTCATATAAATAAGGTGTGCTAACGTAGCATAGCTAACAACCTAGCCTCCATATCTGAACGTTTATGAACATCAACAACAGCTTCTTACCATTAAGCGAAAAATATCCAGAACCCTTAAAGCGTTGAACATGCGACAGGTTAATGGTTAGCCAGTTTATCTAAACCTGGGGTTTGTCAGAGAGTATTTCATTAGCTTTAGCTGACGTTTTCCACTTTGCCTTATTGTAACTAGCTAGCTGCAGTGTGGCGAGTAGCCAGCCCAGGGACACCACCTCACTGTCATCAAGTCTGAACTTATAATCAAGTCACAACCTTATCGTCGTTTATTTGAACTAGAAGAAGATATCAGCTAAATATCTCAGTAGAGTCGAATAATCCTGTCAAATAAACTATAAATGCACTACATTAAAAGAAAATGGGAAAATTATTCCAAGAATCTTATCTAATTCATCTAAAGTGAATTGGTTTCAACCCTTAATTGAATTATGCTAATGTAATAAAATGGATTTCAGGGTCTTCAATTACAGATATTTACAGAGTTGGTGCATAAAGGGTATGGTAGGGTATATGTATGGGGGTACCTACATAATATTATAGCCTATTTACAAAGATACTTACAAAGTTCTCGTGGGATCGTGGGCTGTTTTATGAATTAACTTGCCGTGATGCATCTCAGTAATCCAGGCAGATAAAATCAAAATTAAAAAATAAGTAGGTCCTCTGGATGGGTTCTTCTTTAGTGAAACGTTTCGTCTATCCTCCAAGAGACTTCTTCAGTCTGAGGAGTTTCAGGTGAACTCAGCCTTATAAGCACTGCCTCCACATGGTGGACAAACAGGTTAGTCACGTTGGGGCACATAACCCTCTGAACAACAGGGACGTCATGTTTAGAGAATAAAGGAGAAGTCACACAACAAGACAGGCTCTGGAGCAGTGTGGTTATCCTAACTGGGCTTTTCTGAAAGCAGACAAGAAACCCAAACAGGATTTCAGCCAACWACCAGGTGAAAATGAAAATGAAGACCCTAAACCCAGACCCAAACCAGTCGTCATTCCGTGTGTGGCGGGAGTTTCAGAGAAACTGAGACGTTTATT
>NW_013952686.1:585237-587962 GCF_001266775.1 Austrofundulus limnaeus | reverse complement strand
GGACCTACTTATTTTTTCTTTTTGATATGAAGTAACTTGTTACCCTGGGTGTTGCTAGACATAATTGCCTTTACGTTTGGCTCAGTGATAGTAGTTATTCTTTGCAAACAAGCATATAATCTAATGTTTATGCTGCTACAAAGACATACTCCTGAATGATTGAGGGGAACAAAGGTTTGATTATAACAGCTTGGCAACAGGTTTAGTTTGGCAGAACACAGCTTAAAAACAAATTAGATATCATTTTACAGCAGTCGTGTTCACACAGAAATGAACAACTCTAAATCCTTCAGAGATATGTGAGATTACGTGGTTTTAATATGAAGCCAAATTGTAGAAAAGAAGTCCCAAAAGCTACAAAGAAACTTAAAGTTGTATCTTTTACAAAGTGAAATGTGAGAAGCAAGTCTGTGCCAAACAGCTCAGACACTTTCATCCATCCTCTTTACCCGCTCCTCCTGTCTGGGTCGGTGGGAGCTGGTGCACAGTGAGTGTCTTTTCAAGCCGCCTTCCTTGACAGGCTTGATTAAAAATGCAGCTTTGGCTTTGAAGTGTTTTTCTCCATCACATCCAGTCTGTCAAGTGTGGACACGTCATCTTGGTGAGAACCGGTGACAGAGACATGGACAGCAGCACGAGGAGCCAGAAGGACCTGAAGGAGGCCAACTCATCCACCAGCTCCGAGCTAAATCTGGCCTCCAGGTTATACATGTGAAAGCTGCCTTTTCTTCTGATGTAAGGATGCATCAAAGCACTTTGTTTGACATGCTGTGTGAGTCAGAAATGCATAAAATAACACAGGAGAAATAAAAAGTCTTTATGAGTCAGAAATGCATAAAATAACACAGGAGAAATAAAAAGTCTTTAGTGGAAGAAAAAAAATCACTCTACCAAATGAATGTGAAGAATATTTTAAATCCCACTTAAAATTTGGGTGTATGGTTTTATGGAAGTATGAAAAAGGTAATTTTCATAGTTGAGATATTATCACAAAATAATGACTTCGCAKTGCATAATTTTGGGGTACTAATAATTAGGGCTTATACATGTTTAATCTAAGAAAACCCTATATATATATATATATCAGAGTGAGATCGATTTCTCTTTATTCCATTACTTCTGGCTGCTGGTAGCGCGGGAATTATAATGATCCTATATTGACAAAACGATGGCTCACTCCAGACCACGTTCTCAAATTTTAACTTTTATTTTTCCCTCTGTTTTGAGAAGGGTCTAGCTGCAATTATTTTCTGTTTTGGCTTTTTCTCCTGAGGAACAGAGGCTAGAAATATATGGAAAGTTAATAGTGGCAAAAATAAATAATTTAAAGAACCCAAGAGTTAAGTCTCCGTAAAACTGAACAGATCAAAAAAATGTTCATAAATCTCAGAAAATCTWTAGAATTGTAAAATTTGTGGTGTTTCTTGAAAACAAACGAAACTGTTTACTTTTAGAGCCTAATTCAAGATGGCGTCGTTTGTTTTGATTCAKCGGTGTTCGGAAATAACATCGGAGTGAGACCTCTCGTCTTAGCGTCCTCTTTTCCTTTCGGAAGCACGCGGGCTACGGTGGCCGCTCTGCTTCTCCTTCTAGTGTGTAACGGTTGTAGCGAGAAAGTTTTGTCTCTCTCTGCGCAGCTATCGCTTCATTTTGTGTGATATTTTTTCAAAGAACCATGGCCGACTCCCAGGACGACAAGCTGTACCGGGCGGAATACGCAAAGAGCGGCCGGGCCTCGTGCAAGGAGTGCAAAGAAAGCATCGCTAAAGACTCGCTAAGGATGGCCATCATGGTGCAGGTGAGGTGACTTCGTCTATGGAGTCGTTTATCCCGGGAAAGCTTCATGTTAAGAGCTCTTCGTTGTAGTGTTGAGCTCTAAGTAACATGCTAAAAAGTTTATAGGTACTTTAAAAAGCTATAATGTTGGTTTTACGGTGGTTTTAGTTGTTTATATCAAGGCCCTGGTTTGCATTTAAATGGCTGACATTGCGTCTGCTGACAAAGACCAGAGCTTTTTCCACTAGTGCTGGATGCAGCTGATTATATCTGCTCCAGTCTGTTCAGTCTGCTGCACCAAATGATGGAGAAATATTGATGTAAGAGTCTAAACCTGCTTGTTGTTTATGGCCTTTGGAGCTGCTCCACGTTCGCTATCACTTGTTGTTGTTGTTGTTGTTGTTGTTGTTTGTGCAAACATTTGCTCTTAATATAATTACTGACTCACTCCTTCAGTTTCAACCCCTATTAATTGACCACATTTTTAAAAAGTGCAGGCAGATTTACGCCCACCCTGGTATTGATTTTGTTKTAAGAAGGGAGTCGTTTCTTCCCACTGTCGCCATGTTCTTGCTCGGAATGGGAGATTGGCATTTTTACAGTTTTTACATAGCCTTGCCAGGTAGGTAGGTAGGAAACAAGGTAGGAAAGAAGGTAGGTAGGAAGGAAAGAAGGTAGGTAGGTAGGTAGGAAGGAAAGAAGGTAGGTAGGAAGGAAAGAAGGTAGGTAGGTATGTAGGTAGGAAGGAAAGAAGGTAGGTAGGTAGGTAGGTAGGTAGGTAGGTAGGTAGGTAGGTAGGTAGGTAGGAAGGAAAGAAGGTAGGTAGGTAGGAAGGAAAGAAGGTAGGTAGGAAGGAAAGAAGGTAGGTAGGAAAGAAGGTAGGTAGGTAGGTAGGTAGGTAGGTAGGTAGGTAGGTAGGTAGGTAGGTAGGAAAGAAGGTAGGTAGGTA
>NW_013952686.1:581088-584284 GCF_001266775.1 Austrofundulus limnaeus | reverse complement strand
CTTTTAAACCAATAACTCAGTTTCATTAAAAAAAAAAACACAGCCACAAAACACTCATTTCATTAAACATTCATTTTTTTAATTAATAAGTAAAAAATATTAAAACCATCTTAAATATTTAATGTCTTCAGTTTTTACTGTTAATATAATTGTATTAACTTAATACTACAGCTTCTTTATTGAATCATTAATAATAATAACAATTTATTTGGARAGACTTTTCTCAGCACTTAAAAGACACTTTACAATGTACACAAAATCAATTAAATGAAACAATATAAAATCCTTTGAATCAAAGAGCAAAAGTATGAAAGACGATTAGGGCCAGTGGGGAAAAAAATAATAATTCTGACTGAGAATTCTGAGGAAAAAAGTCACTTATTTTTTTTCTCCCAGTTGCCCTAATCCTCTTTTGTAAAAAAAAAAAAAAGTCATCAGGTTATATGTTTTGAGCTGTGACGTGAAACGTAGGATATAATATATATTAATCTTTTCCCTTTTTATTCATCGTACATTATGTCAGGTCACACACGTTCAGCCCGTCTCTGCTCTGTAAAATCCAGTGTGAGGTTTGGCGCGGCTTCACTGTGATCACACCTTTTCTTTTGTCCTCTAGTCCCCGATGTTTGACGGGAAAGTCCCGCACTGGCACCACTTCTCCTGCTTCTGGCAGCGAGCGGCAGCTCAGTCTCCGGCAGACATCACCGGCTTCTCTGACCTCCGCTGGGACGACCAAGAAAAGGTTAAAAAGGCCATTGAGGGCGGAGGAGCTGCAGGAGGTCGGTGTGCGGATCAATGAATTCAATTTTTGTTGATTTTTGTACAATTTGTTGCCTGGTTTTTACTTAGTGTGAGCAAACAAGCTTAAGTAAACTCATATAAAAAACAGGTTAGTAAAGACCTTATGTCAATAAGATTGCTTGTTTTAGTGGCTAAATTAACTATGAAACAAACAGAAGCAATATAAAGCTCCTTGAAGTAAAGCATGTTGTTTGTAAAACAAACAGAGTTGTAGCCGTTTTTCTGTTTTCAAAGTGTGAATTTTGCTTTATTGGGCAGGAAAGGGCGGTGCGAAGGGTGCAGCCAAAGGACAGAAGACTCTGAACAACTTTGCGGTGGAATACGCCAAGTCCAACCGCAGCACGTGCAAAGGCTGCGAGCAGAAAATCGAAAAGGTTTGCAGCCGTAACCGTGACACGCGCTAAATCTAGACGCTCCGTCGCATTATTTGACATTTCTGCAACACTTTGCCTTCTGCTTCAGGATCAGATCCGCGTCTCCAAAAAAATGGTGGACCCCGAGAAGCCTCAGCTGGGTCTGATCGACCGCTGGTACCACACGGCGTGCTTCGTGAGCCGCAGGGAAGCGCTGGATTTTAAGCCCGAATACGGCGCCGACCTGCTGAAGGGGTTCGGCGCGCTGCGGGCGGAGGACAAGGACGAGCTGAAGAAGAGGCTCCCCGTCGTCAAGTCGGAAGGGTGAGACAGGGTTCCCACGGGTCGTTGAAATCCTTGAAAGTTTGTGAATTTGGGAAAATTATTTCAAGTCCCTGGAAAGTTTGTGAAAACAGCCAAAAATACACTTTTCCTTGATAGTTTTTAAATGTTTTTTGGGGATTGAAGTTCTCTATTCACATGACTGATATTCATCATCTGTAAAAAAAAAAAAAGGTAATAAAAATAAAATAAATAAATAAGTTGCAGTGGATAACTCAGGATTAAGGTAAATGACATGGCTTTCAACAAATAACGTGAGCCATAGTCATAGTTTTATCCAATCAGAGCAGAGTAGGGCAGGTCTTTCTTTCTGAGCCCAGGTGAGAGCACCACGGACATGTTCACATCCCCTCCACCCAAACTGAGCTGCTGAACCTCTAATATAATTACATGTCCATGTATTGTGGAAATGAATGCAGGGTATGCACTTAATCCACTTTCTTTCATTGATTCTGACTCAGCAACTTCTGTTGTTCAGTTTTTCATTGAATTTACATATTAAACCTGTTTATTGGTAACATTCTGTGGGAGCAGTAGGTAATTGCTGTCACTTGTTCTTAAATTTGAGAAAATTGGTACTGGAAAGTCCTTGAAAGGTCCTTGAATTTGATGTGGGAACCTGACAAACGTTTAGTTCAAGGGTTTGTTTCCTCGCCGTTGTTCCGGTTCGGAACCAACCTGCAGCACAAAACGATCGCCTTGAACGTGTCCCTGAATGCCGTCATGGTGTACGCGTACAGGAACGGGTTGACGGCGGAGTTTGCGTGCGACAGGATGATGGCGGCGAGCAGCAGCTCCAGCGGCACGGAGCAGCGCGGGCAGAGCAGCAGGAAGCAGTTGATGACGTGGAGGGGGATCCAGCAGGCGGTGAAGAGGAAAAGCACCAGGAAGAGGGACGCGGCTGTCTTGGTCTCCCTTCGCACCCTGGCCCCGATCTGCCGCTCGGTCCCGACGCGCCGCCCCTGCCGTCGGACCATGACGAAGATGCGGGCGTAGATGAGGAACATGGCGAGCAGTGGCGCCAAAACGCAGGCAAAGAAGTTGAAGTAAACCATGTAGGTCATGTCCACCACCAGGACGAATAGGCAGTCGCCGGAGGCGGGTGGCGCCTTGTGCCAGCCCATCAGAGGCACGAGGCCGATGAGGAAGGCCAGCAGCCACGTGGCAAGGATCACCAGCGCGGCGTTGCGAGGCGTCACCAGGACGCTGTAGCGGARGGGTATGAAGATGGCCACGTAGCGCTCCACGGCCACGGCCAGCAGGCTGAAGATGGAGCTCTGCGTGAGCATGATCAGGACGCTCAGCATGAGCAGGCACAGGTGGAGCTGGTGGCGCGGCAGGCCGGCGTCCGTCAGGATGGCGCAGGGGATGGCCACGGCGCCGACGCAGACATCGGCGACCGCCAGGGACACCAGGAAGTAGTTGGTGACGGTGCGCAGCTTTCGGTTGAGACCCACAGCGGCGCATACGAGCAGATTGCCCGCCACGGATAAGAAGGCAATAACGAGCTCGGCCGCCATGTACGGCACATTGGGGGCAACCGTGTGTGCGGTCTGAGGTGACGAAGAGGAGGAGGAATAGGTGAAATTCAAGGAGAAGGAGGTACACGCATCAGAGAAGTTGGATGCAGCAGCGTTTGCCATGGTTTTCCTAAAAAAAAAAAAAAAAAAAAAAAAAAAAAAAAAAAAAAAAAAAAAAAA
>NW_013952686.1:574300-578099 GCF_001266775.1 Austrofundulus limnaeus | reverse complement strand
TTTACATTTAGCACTTGTGATTTTTCTCTGATTCTTTACTTTTTGTGGTTCTGAAGCAGCCCTCCTCCTCCCCTACTGAGGCAGACCTGCTGCTTGCGTCTTTTTTTCCTTCGTCCTGAACCTTTTTGCTGCTTAACAAATAAATTTGAGCCTTGGTCAGAAAAAAACGACTGGAGGGTTTTTATATTTTTGGCCCGAGAGAAGGAGGAAACAAATAGTGGACTGAGGGTTATTTTTTTTAAATTGTTTGTTTGTTTGTTTGTTTTCCCCACGGGACGTGTCTCCTCCTTGCGTCACGGCGCTCATCAAATCAGACCGTCATTTAAAAAAATTAAATGTGTCATATACCTTTTATCATAACTTTGAATCTACTTGGCCTAACAACACAATTTAAAAACTGGTTTAAAGTTCAAAGTCTCTACTTTTGACTCGAGGGTCTCAGAGAGGGCGGAGCTTTACAGATAGTTTTTTTTTTCTTTCTAAACTTAATTCAAGTCAGCCAGCATTGACAACGCTCTGTGGGAGACGTAAATGGCTCCGCGACGTGGCGAGGGACGCATAAATTGCGCGACATGACGAATCTGTAAATTCATGGCCAGCGCTTTTAATAATAGATTTTTATCAATTTTATTGTTTCCTTGTTGCAGCTCTAGAACACAGAGTGGTGAAAGTCTCTGTTTCTGATAAATGTTGATATTTTTTGTTCCTCAGACAAACCTCTCACCGACATGAAGCTGCTGGCTGTTGGGAAGCTGTCAAAGAACAAAGACGAGCTGAAAGCTGCCGTCGAGGCGTTGGGAGGGAAGATTACAGGAACCTCCACTGAGGCCTCTCTCTGTCTCAGCTCCAAGAGTGAGTGTTTTACATTTTAAGGATATTTCTAATGTCRTATTTGTGATTTTCACYRCATTTCGTTTCCAGAGGAGGTGGAGAAGATGAGTAAGAAGATGGAGGAGATTAAGGACGCCGGCGTGCGTGTGGTTTCTGAGGATTTTCTCACGGACATCAAATCGTCGGGCAAAGCTCTGCAGGAGCTGATCTCTCTGCACACTATCTCACCCTGGGTTGCAGAGGTTAAAGCTGAAGCTCAGGCTCCGTCCATTAGCTCCAAGTCTGGAGCCCCNAAAAAAGAAGAAAATCGAATAAAGCTGAATTATTACAAGAAGCAGCTCAGTTACTCACCGCTCTGCTGGAACAAAAATAAGCCCAGAAATGCTTCATTGAAGGACACGCAGAAAACATAAACCTGGAGGTCACTGATTTATATTTCGTCTCACAGGAAGGGGTCTGCGTCTCTTTCGGACAGCAGCCCCATGGGGGGTCGTCCGGGCTTGCTCCGGCTTGCGTCCCTCCTTGATGAGGCCCCTGGTTGAACTGGTTTAATGAACGAAGGTGTCAGATTCAGACCTGTTTGTTCCTTCAGTCCCTTTGGTTCTCATTTAGGAACCTAATGTTTGTCCTTGTCGAGTCACACGCACAAAAAAAAAATGTTTATAACAAAAGTTTGGTCTCACAGGAAACGTAAAGGCGATACCATGGACGGAGCAGGAAAAAAACTGAAGACTGAGGAAGATGAGGAGAAGAAGAAGTTGGATGAGCAGCTGAAGGTGGGTTTGCAAAATCCTCCTCCAGCTGTTTTTTTATTCATCAACCTTTTTTAATGGGTTTCCAACATATAATTCTAAATTACCTTGTTTTTGCCTTCATATTTCTAACATTTKATCTGTTTTTATTCTGACTTCATTCATCCAGAGTCAAAGCCAGCTGATTTGGGGAATCAAAGACAAGTTGAAGAAATATTGTTCAGTCAACGACATGAAGGAGCTGCTGATTGCAAACGCACAGGAAGTTCCCTCTGGAGAGTCCAATGTAAGAAAACATTAACCACTGGTTCTCATTAGACCAAACCATAATGGAAGTTTGCCATCTTAAATAGGCTGCATCTGAACAAAGTTACAAACTGCTTCTTACGTTGATAAATATTACTGGATTGGGCGTCACGTGACCTGGGCGTGCTTCGCAAGGGGGATTTTTATGCATTGAGCTAACGCTAAACATTGAAATCAATGAGCAGAACGTAGCGCGGTGCAAACAAACRCTTTATAAATGTACAAATGGTAAAAATACTTTGCTATAACGGCAGAAACAGTTACATGTTTACAAAAGCTAAAAGGGTTATGTTTCACAGGTAAATGTTACACATATTTAACCAAAATTCATTATTTTAATTGTAAAACNTTCAACAATATCAAAATAAAGTGGATGTTATAACCAGTACTTCAAATAAAATTAGTCATTTAGACATAAAAAATTCAATGTTGCCTAAAATGTTATCAGGGTGTCTGCGGGTCCTTAAAATCCTTAAAAAGTCTTAAATTCACATATCTAAAATTAAAGCCTTATAAAGTCTTAAATTTGATAAAAAGTGTGCACGTTGGTCTTAAATTTGTTACTCAAAGGTCTTAAATTTTGTCGGGCAGAAGCGATTAAAAGTTCTCCGTCTCCCCCGACCATCTCTGCAGTGCAGTTCATGTTGAGAAAAGAAAAAACAAACTTGTGTTGTGATGGATTAACTGACGCTGCTGTCAACCAATTAAAAGAACCAGAGTCACAGTTTTAGCCAATCAAAGCAGAGCAGGGCGGGTCCTTCAGTCCCAGAATGGAATCAGAACCGCAGGTAAACTAGTCAGCGTTGATGAGTTGATCGGACTTTTTCCAAGGAGCGCACCTCGACCTGCTACCAGAACCACCCGCCCTGCATGAAGGTAAAGTTATGTAATAAATCGTTAAAGTCTCAGCAAGACCCGAYGTGATTTTCCTACAGCGGGAGGGGAAATTTTGAGGATTTCTTCTCTCTATACACGTTTTAAAACGCTATATTTCTTCATTTATTTTCACTATCTTTCAAACTCCTCCTGCTCAGTTGATCTGTCGTCTGCTCATAGGTACTGGGTGTTCAGGTCCTGGGGCAGAGTGGGGACCACTATTGGAGGCAACAAGTTGGACAAATTCCATGACAAAAACTCTGCTATGGATAATTTCCTTAGTGTTTACAAGGAGAAAACGGGAAACGAGTGGGGCTCCTCCAACTTCACCAAGTATCCCAATAGGTTCTACCCTCTGGAGATTGACTACGGACAGGTACGCCCCGGTGTTCGAAGCTCGGAAACACATATCTTATAAGGTGTTGGGTGTCTGAGATTTGTTTGCGATGTTTTCAGGATGAGGAGGCAGTGAAACAGTTGACCGCTAGCGCTGGCACCAAGTCCAAGCTGCACAAACCGGTTCAGGACCTGATCAAGATGATCTTTGATGTGGAGAGCATGAAGAAGGCCATGGTGGAGTTTGAGGTAAGATCTCCTTTCAGCTGGAGGTCATCGTGACTTTGTAGTTTCCAAGTATTTTGTTTGTGTGAACGCTGACAGTTGTTTTCCTGATGTCATTTTATTTATTTTTATTTCTCTGTATGTTTTACTCAGTGTAAATAGTTTTGCCGTATTTGTGCTACTTTAGCCATTTATATGTCAACATATTCAGCTCATAAGTAAACTGCTGCTATGACTTTTAGTTGTTGTAACTTTTATACATTCACTTTAATTCTGCTGCATTTAGCTTTGAGACAGCCTTTTGCTACTTTTACCTACATCTTTGCTGCTCTTAGCTAACCTTGTGTTGCTTTTATCCGTTTATTTAGTCTTTTATCTAACATTTTCTTAACAGATAGCTAGCCTTTTGCTACATAACTTAAGCTGCTTTTATCTAGTGCTCTGCTACGTTTACCTTTTAGTCAGGGTTCGAC
>NW_013952686.1:570152-573149 GCF_001266775.1 Austrofundulus limnaeus | reverse complement strand
TATTATTTTATCCTAAATAACTAATATGTCTAATTTAGTCATAAAACACTTTCAGACAACTGGAATGTAAGAGTAGTGAAGCCAAATGCAGTATTGGCCTGCCATACAGTGAGCCTGTTGAACTGACCCTCTGCTGTCTGCACTCTGAGCACAAGCCGACATTAGCAAGATGGATTTATGACCTAACGAACATCCAGATCTTTTTATCATCTCTGTGGGTAACAATACATAAAAAAGTTTTTTTCTCCAACAACTTAGGTGTAAAAAAAAAAAAACTACAGTTAAAGCTTCGCTCTGCTCGACGTGCAGTGGGAGGGAGGGAGAGATTATGATCCTGTGACACGATGCAACTTTTCTTCAGTGAGAGGGGAAAATTTGAGGATTTATTCTTTCTATACGTGTCTTAAAACGTTACATTTCTTCATTTATTTTCAGAATATTTTGAATAAACGGCCCCAAAAAAAAAACCTGGTTTACCTGCTCCGGGCAGTCGGGCAGTAGGATTTGTCGAACCCTGCTTTTAGTCATTTGTTGCTTTTTGCTTCATGTTTTGTACATATAGCTTTTTGCTCAAATTTAGTGTGAATGTAGCAAACTGTGGTTTTTATTTTTGTCTTACAGACATGAAGCAAATTAATTATGTCATTAAACCATAGCCTGCTCCAAGTCAATTCCATCAGCTAACTACTAAACTGAGCGTCATTTGTTCCACCTGTAAATCTTGTTTTCTGTTTTCAGATTGACCTCCTGAAGATGCCTCTTGGTAAACTGAGTAAAAGGCAGATCCAGAGCGCCTACGCTCTCCTGACTGAAGTTCAGAAGGTCAGTTATTGATGTGCCTCTCAGAAGGTCATCAGATTGAAGCTAGAACAAATAATCAGGTATTTTATTAGCCATTTAATCAGGTTATTTAAATAACACAGGCTGTATCAGACTGTGAACCTGAGGCACAGATCATCGATCTTTCCAACCGCTTCTACACCCTCATCCCTCACGACTTCGGCATGAAGAATCCCCCTTTGCTGAACAACCTGGACTGCATTCAGGTAAACTCCTCATGTTCATCCCATTGTGGAGAATCCTCTCACTTTAAACATGTAACTGTATATATTCTTTCATCACGCGTCCGTCCAGGCGAAAGTGGAGATGTTGGACAACCTGTTGGACATCGAAGTGGCGTACAGCCTGCTGAGAGGAGGCGCTCAGGACAACGAGCATGATCCCATCGACAGCAACTACGAGAAGCTCAGAACCAAGATCGAGGTTGAGAGCGTCTCCTTAACTCTGCAGCTGAAGTGTTGTCCTCTGGGAACGGAGTGAAACGTGTTTGACGTCTCATAGGTTGTGGACAAGAGCACGCAGGAGGCGGAGGTCATTATTCAGTACGTGAAGAACACGCATGCTGCTACGCACAACACGTACACGCTGGAAGTGCAGGAAGTAAGTTCTTATTTAAGAAAAAAATGGTTCTGTGTGAATTCTTTGAGTAAATCCGTAAAAATAAGAACAGATAGTTGATTTATTTTGCGGTATTTGCTCTTTTCAGATCTTCAAAGTAGCTCGAGAGGGGGAGTACCAACGGTACAGTCCCTTCGAGGAGCTGCACAACCGGCAGCTGCTGTGGCACGGCTCTCGCACCACAAACTACGCCGGGATTTTGTCTCAGGGTCTTCGTATCGCACCTCCTGAAGCCCCGGTGGTGAGTGGCAACGTGTTTGAAGATTTTACTTTGTTCAAAATGCTCCAGTACYGCCCTCTAGTGGCCGGCCCTGATGACATAAAACAGTATATATGACATTCAGTTGTACATTCAGTTGAGCACTTGCTTTGTTTACATTGAGTGTGGACCCACATTTCAGAACTTCATGCTAATACAGTATTTCTGGAAAACTACTGCAGTAAACCTCATTCAAACTGTGTCATTTGGTATTGTTCAAGATGAATTTTTTTACGATATGGTACTTTAGTACCATATCGTAAAAATGTTCACTTCTCTGCTCATTATGATTTTTTTAGACAACTTATGCTAACTTATGAAAAAATTTAAAGACATCTACATTAAAGGTGGAATTGAAAAAATCAACTGGAAGCATCTTTTTAGGTGTGTACATACTGTAATTCTAACAAACTGATCAAATATACAACTTTTATTAGCAATTTAGACATAAAAAATGCTTCATAAGTCAGCATGTGTTGTCTASTGTGACAGGGCCTTAAATTGCATTGAGTAGCTTTAATATTTTCTCACAGCTGTTAGAATTTTTCTTTGGACCAAATGCATTAATTATGGTTTAAAAGTGCTTTGATGTGATATTATCCTCCATAATAACAAGTTTATGACCTTCATTGCCTGAACAGTTTCTCATTTTGTACATTAGTTTCTACCATTTATCAGATGTTTTCTCTCAGGATTTAATGAAAATTAGCTGTCTGTGTGACGTGAGATCTGGACTCTTCGGTATTTCTTACAGAGGGCAGTTTATCCAACACTTTGAATGAAAAGAACAGCTTTGCGAAAGCTCACAACACCAGAGGACGACACTCCTCTGTCACRATGGACACGGTATGCATGCAGACTAAAAGAAGGGAAATGTACATTATGTAATGAAAAAAATAAAAACTCAACATTTTTGATGGTTTTATATTTTTGCAGTCTACTAGGATAGAAAGTCTGATAACACTTATTTAAAAAATATATATTTCTATTCCTGATCAACTCTTTGTTTCCTCAGCCTACAAGGAGCTCAAAAAGGAGCCGTTTTTTTCGGGATGAAGAGGAACCACCACAGCAGCGCAACCCATCCAGATCTCCTCGGAGGAGCCAGCGAGTCAGCACTACGCCACAGGTAAAACAGCTCACGCAGATGGCAGTAATAAGCAGTGATGCAAACGTAGCAACTTTGTAGCTGTGTTTAGTGAGTTTTCAGACGCCTCTAGTGACGATAAAAAAAAAGCAATTGGCTCCAAATAAAGCAACTTTTTTTGTGTCATTGGGGT
>NW_013952686.1:564624-568793 GCF_001266775.1 Austrofundulus limnaeus | reverse complement strand
CTTTTAGGACAACCAAAAGCTGTTTTTCTTACTGAAGTGTTGACAACACTGATAATATGAGCTTTTCTACTACTGGGGTTTCTGAAAAATCTTAATTCTTGTAATAAAAAATTAGTTAAACTTTATTTAAAAATGATTTTAAATGGTTTGTTTGGCTTGTTTTTGTGCCAGAAAGTGTTTATGATGAAGCAAAAGCTGTTTTTGTTGTAGATGTATTCAAGGAAGTGGTGATAAACTTGATCAACCGGTTCTGTAGTCTWACATTTATATTCTGCACAATCGTGCCCCATTCTGTGTATTTTATACGTGAAATTTTTGAACAACTATTGGTTAACTTAAAATCTTTTAGTGGCTACTTCACCCTATCATCTGTGTTTATTAGAAATTTGCAAGACWAAGTTGTTAAATATAAGAAATATAAGAAAACTATCGGTGAGAGTAGCTCATTGAAGAGATTATGTATCTGTATGTGGGATGATTGTTTATATTTCTTGTCTTTGCAGAAGTTTTCAAATGTCATGACGCCAGATAAGAAAGCTTCACAGAAAATCGGGCTGAGATTAAGAAACCTCCTTAAACTACCCAAAGCTCACAAATGGTGCATCTATGAATGGTTTTATTCCAATATTGACAGGTAAAGTCTCACTGTTTAACCCTCAGAAAAAGAAATGTAACAAGCACCTCAGCTTATGCAAAAATAAACTCTAATTTGATACTTGTATTTTATTGTTACCTTTTTATATAAAACAATTTAAAACTAAACAGATTTTAATAGTTATAATAATGTATAGTCATTACATTTACCTGACCACATAACTTATTGTTAAAACTTAACATTTTGGTTCGTTTCTCTTCCCTTTTCTCATTTCAGACCTCTTTTTGAAGGTGACAATGAATTCTGCTTGTGCCTCAAAGAGTCTTTTCCCAACCTGAAAACGAGGAAACTAACCCGAGTCGAGTGGGGAACAATCAGGAGACTGATGGGGAAGCCTCGACGGTACGCTGCCATCTCTCAACTCGTTTTTTGTTTTTCTTTTTCCTGTTTTTCTTTTTGGGTTTCACTCATGTTTCATTTGAAACTYGAGATCTTAAGATATTTGCTGTGACGGCGCTGTGCTCTGTCGACACACCCAGGTGTTCCCCGGCGTTCTTTACCGAAGAGAGAACAGCGCTGAAACACAAGCGTCAGAAAATGCGCCTTTTGCAGCAGAGAAAACTGTCGGACTTGTCGAACTGCAAAGACCTTCCTGATGAAATCCCTTTACCGCTCATCATAGGAACAAAAGTTACCGGTGAGATGAGCACACATCAACAAACTCAAAACAAAGACTTTTTTTCTATTTACACAACAAAAACAATCAGCAAGCTAGTAATATTTTTTGTTGTTGAAAGATTATATTATAGCTGTAGTGTGGCTGATGTCCCACAGGAGTCATAAAAAAGAAATCGTGTTCATATCTGGAGAAATACTTTTCCTCACAGGTTTGAAGAGATATGAGGAAAATACAATTACATTTCTAATGAAGCTGGGTCGTTGTGTAAAACAGAAAAAAAACCACCTATTTCTAAAATGGAACACGGCTGAATGAAATTTAGAGAAATGAAATTCTTTGTGTTGGACAGCTCGTCTCCGAGGCGTCCACGACGGGCTCTTCACGGGTCAGATCGACGCCGTCGACACCAGCGCCGCGACGTATCGCGTGACGTTTGACCGCAGTGGCCTGGGGACTCACACTGTGCCTGATTATGAAGTCTTGGTAAGCAATTTCCTGCTTTGGCAAGTCCAAAACTTAATGACAGTAATGAAAAATGATTCAGAGCATTATTTAAATTTCTTWAAAAAAAATGCTGTGTGTTTCAGAGCAACGAACCCAATGAGACCATGCCTATCTCAGCCTTCGCACAGAAGCATCGGTCGACACGGTACATGCAGAACCTCATGACTCCGCCCAGAGGAACCTACACGTCTGTTACCACCCCTGTTCACATGGTACTGTATAGGAGATGTAACATCTCAACCAGTTTTACTTATGAGTAGTCAGTGTCTTACCTGTCATGGTCAGCATTATGCTTCTGTTGCTGTAAAAGTTTTTTTAAGTTTCTATGTTGCTTTAGATGTTAAATATTTGTGATTCTGTTGTTTGTTATATGAATGGGTTAACCTTTCTCAGCAGTAAAAAAAAAACTTATTGATCAAACTGATCATCCTGCAGGCAGGGTTCCTGCAGATCCTTAAAAGGCATTGAATTCATCAATCCAAAAATGAGTCCTTAATTAGCCTTAAAATGTCTTAAATCAGTCTTTCAGAAGTCTCAAAATGTTAACACATTATAAATAGGATGATGTCTCAAATACAAAAAATAATTGGTAACATTTATTTTTTAAATATTCACATGCAGACATTATCCTTTGTCATCACTTCCTGTTATTTCACATGCAAATTATTTCACATGCAAATATCTCAAGAGTTCATCTCAGCAATGTGAAATTAGTTTTTTAATATGTTGATAATGTTGTCTTTCCAAATATGCATTCATATTTCTTACAAAAAAAATTATGTCACATGCACTTTAAGGTTTTATCTACAGAGAATTGGGGTTAAGACCCCACTGTGGGTCATAAAACTCCAAATTTTAGGTCATTAGAGGATTTCCTGAAATTAAATTAAGTTTAAAACTGACTGCTAAGAAGATTTTTGCTTTTTGAAGAAAAAGCAGTTGGATATGGATAAAAACAGT
The DNA here is from genome assembly GCF_001266775.1 of Austrofundulus limnaeus. Classification (NCBI taxonomy): domain Eukaryota; kingdom Metazoa; phylum Chordata; class Actinopteri; order Cyprinodontiformes; family Rivulidae; genus Austrofundulus; species Austrofundulus limnaeus. Next base: position 566,055 of record NW_013952686.1, on the reverse strand, counting down.
TGGTCTATTAGCAATATTTGAAGACTTCAACCAAAAATACTTTGATTCATGAGTTTCTGCCACAGTTTTTATTTTTATTTTTTTGTCATTTGGGTTTATTGTGAAATTWGTCTTAAATTTGATTTCACTTGGCATTAAAAAGTCTTTAAAAGTCTTGATTTTAACTTGCCTTAAACTGTAGGAACACTGGCAGGTGTGACGCTGACTATTTATGAAGACCTTTCTTTAGAAAGTGACTGAATTGGTTTGAATTTTAGTTTTTAAAATTAAATTGTTTTTCATCATTAGCAATTATTATTTTATATATAAACAGGACAACGATCCTCTTCTGAACTCTTCACCATGGAAGAACAAACTGCCCAGCGCTGAGGGAGATACACTGGGAGGATTTCCTGTTAAATTCTTGGTCCAAGTTGTAAGTATTTCCTGTCAAATGGATTACATCCTTCTTTTTAAGAATTTTTTCCAATAACTTTCTCTCTCCCCACACCTTCCCTGTTTGTAGACGAGGTTGTCCAAAATCCTCATGATCAAAAAAGAACACATCAAGCACTTAAAAGAAATGAACACAGAAGCTGAGAAACTGGTAAAAATCCACTTTCAAGTCACTCCAGCTCATCTGAGAGGTATTTACCCACACCTGACCTAACTCCACGTGTGTTTCCTGCATTCAGAAGTCGTACTCGTTGCCGATTGACCTGGACTTTCAGAAGCGATACGCTACCACGGTGCTGGAGCTGGAGCAGCTCAATAAAGATCTGAACAAAGTGCTTCATGAAGTTCAGCAGTTTTGCTGTGAAGTGAGTGGAGCTGTACACTTGTGTACCCCTCACTGACACATTTTAAATAAGTTTTTTTTTGTTTTGTTTTAATGGCGATGTTTGACGAAGCTCTCTTCTCTCCAGTTGGCTCCAGATCAGGGCATGGTTCCAGCCGACTGTCCCACGGAGCTGCGGCGGCGTTGTGAAGAGGACGCTCAGCAGATGGTGGAGCAGGGCAACTACCAGAGGGACGGACAGCCGAACGTGACGAATCCCAGCCTCACGCAGCTCATCTCCCGCCTAACTGCTCTGCTGCTGCAGATAAAGGTAGACGTTCCACACAGCTTTAAAAATAGGACAGAAYGGTGAACAATGGGCTTATTTATTTTCTCTGTGGCGCTTATTAATAACTCAACCATCATAAATTAGAAATGTTTTGTTTCTACTAGAGCCACATAAAGTAAATCTCTGTTTCTGACATCTAACACAGAGATGTGCGGTGCTGCGGCTCAAACTGTCGTTCCTCTGTSGAACACATCAGTCACCAGGGGYGCCACAAGCAGGGGTGGCCAGGAGGGGCAATGACCCCCACCCCAACCACTAAAAAAATGGTGGTCCTACCAGTTTTATCCTCTTGAGTCTCAAACTTTTGTTTTGTGCTCATTTAAAA
>NW_013952686.1:559239-563143 GCF_001266775.1 Austrofundulus limnaeus | reverse complement strand
TTTGACTTAATTTGAGTCAAATTTTCAGACTAACAAGACAAATAATCTTACACATTCTGAAAACAAGATTATTATTCTTACACAATCAGTTCTTGTTTAGTAAATCAGTCTCAAAACGAGATCAAAAAGACTTCCACAGCAAAAACAGGAGTGTTAAACTTTTGGGTGTTGATTTAACACCCCCTAGTGTTAACACTTTCTGAGTACAAAAAAGTAAAAGTAAAATCATTCATTTCAGTGGACAGTCATCTACGACCAATTACAATTTTGTCAACTTGATTGATTACCTGTTAGCAAAATATTTCATGCAACATTTAGTGTATTTTAATGAAACCCTTAAAGTAATCATCAGATGCACGTCTGCAGCTGATTAATCTTTGAACTCCTGATTCAAGATGGTTTCCAAAGCGAATTGAAAAACAGCCACAGTGAAGACATTTTTAGACCAAATGAGACAAAGTTTAGTACCGAGTTATGTTGATTCAAGATGAGGTTTTTTTTTCTACTTTTATCATCTGTTCTGTGCGTTCTTTATCTCAGCTCATTTCTTCCTGTGTGCCCAGTTGCTTTCAGAATAACGTTGAGATCCACGTGGGGCACATCCAGAGCGGTCTGAGTCAGCTGGGTAATCTGCACGCATTCGCTGCCAACAACACCAACGCAGTCTGAGGACCTGCATGCACTCAGAGCCGTGTGACGTGTTGACGTTCCTGAAAATGGTGCTTTCACACAAACTGTTCAGAGACTATTAAAAAAGACTGTTGTTGACATTAAGATCACCGATTACCGGGGTCTTGATGSTTTTCGTTCCCTCAGATCTCAGCAATTCCATCTTTTTAGGTGTGGCTGCTGCAGCAACACACACACTCACAAAGCCTGCATCACTGATCTGAGTGTAAAAATCTTAAGTTAATGACTCTTTCCTAGAGAGAATCTTCTTTTTTCAGTTTTGTAAAGTTGTATATGAAAGTGCCTCAGGGCATTTGTACATAAATGTTTTCCTCTTGTTATATTAAACTTAATATTGCAACACAGTTTTTGTTTGTCCAAGTTTATTCACAGATTACAGATAAAACTAATGCACAATTGTATTAATTCTCTTTTAAACACCAGCCTTTTTGCAATTTTATAATAATAAATTCRGGTTTTCATCATTCTTAACAAGATGCATTAAGCCTTTAATGTTACATAAAGCCACCAAAGTCAACGATGGTTTTGTTTTCCCACTCGGAGTCAGAGTCTGTGATTTCCTGCGTTTCAGTGGTTTGGATTGGAGAAAAGTGACAGAACCCCTCTGTGGCCCTCAGCTGTGGAAACTGCATTTGTCCCCCGTTGTTTTCTGGAGATGACCTGCTGAAGTTATTTCGGATCGGGATGTGAGGAATCACGACTTTCATCTCCGGACCGATGGTTTTATTCGGCGGGAAATTTTCATACTCCGTCAGAACCTTTGGGTCAGCGGTCGCTTTGGCTCCCGTCTTGGCACGGTGCTCGCTTTTGTTGGCGCGAAGACGGACGTCGCAGCTCGGGTTCGGCCGCGTTGGCTCAGCCGGCGTCGCTCTGGGTTCGTCCCTGGCGTAGAGGCAGGAAGGTGGTGGCTGGTTGAAGCCGCTGGGTTTGGTTGGAAAATGGGTCCCGTGAGTTTCCCCGCTCTCTACCTTCGATGAACTCTCATCAGAAAAAGCACCTATCTGATGGACCTCAGTGTTGTCATAAACTAAAAGAAAAACAAGTTGACATGGATGGTCTTGAACATTCAGGCATGAATGGATGGTAAGTCGATTAAAAAAAATACCCTTTTCTGGACCCATTCTACTTGGAAGATGGACAAAACGCCCCCCAGCTGGTGTGTTGGGTGCCTTTACTGAAGAGCGAACTTGACGACGAGATTTGGCCCTTCTGTTCTGAAACCACACCTGAAACAATAAAACCAGGTGAAATTCTCAGTCTGCTTAGCAGGGCTGTCCAAACATTTTGTCACATGGACCAAAATCAGAAAGTCAGAAGGACTTGAGGGCCAAAAATATTTTTCCTTTACCTGCTCAACAATAAACTAAACATTGAATACTTTAAAACAAATAACGTAGTCAGATTTACTGCTGGAAATGGGTGTGTAAATTAACGTAGATCCACAACTTTAAAATTGTTTTCCATGTTTCCCTTATTGAAAGAAATTTTTGCAATTTTCTAGGTTTCACTTGGGGAAAAAAATAACCCAATTTAGTCAATTCTAATCAATAAAATCAGTCTTTAGGTCACTCTTGTTGAAAATGCTTGCTGTATTCAGACTAATAAATTAATTAAAAGCAGATTGGAGTGCAGCAAAATCAGCTTCTGAGTAGAAGTCACTAAATAGATGTGGAAAAAGCTAAGAGTCTGGTTATTTAAAGATTAAAAAAATTGTTGCCAATATTTTTTATTATAAGATTTTACTTTGTGTTAAATTTGCCCTAATAATAAATAGAAAGTCTCCATCTACATCAAACACCTGCCGGGGAGACAAATTTGCAAACAAATTAGTATAATTCTTGAACTGAAGTCAGGGGCCACACAAAATCAGTTCAGTGGCCACAAATGGCCCCCGGGCCACACTTTGGGCATCCCTGGTTTACAGCAACAGATTGTGGTGCTGGAGTCTGATGCTGCTCCCTTGCAATCTGTCCATTCTAAATAATAATAATTAATAAAAGAGGGAACCAACCTGAATTCTGGACTCTGGCAGCCCGGTCGCAGCCTCCAGCCTCTCCCTCAGGTAAATGTCTGGATATTTTGTATCGGAGTAAACTTTCTCCAGCAGCTCGATTTGCTGCTGAGTGAAGTTGGTCCGTTTTCTCCTGTGGGTCAGGATCGAGACGCACCTGTCCTCCATGGGGTCAGAGTTGAAGAACTCTGGAAGCAAAAAGGCGAGTTGGAGATGCGTAAAATGCGCGCAGCTTTGCGCTGAACTTTCCAAAAAAAAAAAGTCACCAACCTGAATTCAAGCCGCTCGTCTGCGGAGAGCCTTCTTGGTACACCTGGTAAGGTCTCAGCGTGTTCCCCTGGACTGCAGACATGACGAGCCCCTACCTCTGGACTCCAGCAAACTGACTGCGATGGAGACKTTTTGCTCCCAGCCGGGTTTTAAATCCTCCCCACCTGCGATCAAAGGACGTGTGAATGGCTCGACCATCGAGGCCGGCTGGCACCGCGGAGGTGTGAACCGTCACACCAGGAGCTCTGCTGCGGCCCCATGTCTGTTTAGAGAAGCCTAATGGAAGGCAGGAGCTCAATACACATTGTCAAAAAAAATCCACTGTGACTGAAAAGATGCAAATGTTCGACGTAGTTTACGCCAAAAACTGGGCAGAGGTAGATACTAAGGTTTAAAAATACCTTTTTAAAAGTGGAAGTGTCGACTCAAGCTTTTTTAYTCAAAAGTATAAAAGTACTAGTTGTAAAACTTAAAAGTATAAAAGTAAAAGTAAAAACCTAAAGGACAAAAAAAGCTTCGCTTTTTCAAGTGGTTACCAAAGTTGGGCTCGGGACCCAAACTGGGGTCCTGAAAAGATTTTCCTACATTAATTCCATTTTTGCCTTAGTTGCCAAAAATGTATAAATGTAGAATAATAAATATTGTTACTATGCCCATGTTTAGTTGACCTGATACAAATGTTTATTATCCAAAAATAGTTGTGGGCACAGGTCTCTGCTACTGTTATTTTCCCAATAATTGTTACAAAAACACAAAATAAGTATAAATAAGTATTTATATTTGTGTAGCCTTTGTTTTTAGGGAGGGTTATTAACAAAGTTTGTGTACTCAGACCAGTRATATTTGGGGTCACAAGATTTTGCAATTAATATTTTGTGGGTCAGAAGATAAAACGTTTGGGAACCACTTTTTATCTTCTGACCCACAAAATAT
>NW_013952686.1:550254-556189 GCF_001266775.1 Austrofundulus limnaeus | reverse complement strand
AAATATATTTATGTTTGTGGTTGTAATGTGACAAAATATGGAAAAGTTCAAGGGGTATGAATACTTTTGCAAACCACTGTATATATTGGCTACATTGAAAGCTGTCAATGAGGAACTCTATGTGAGAAAAAAAATCCTTAAATTTGAGGAAATTAATGCTGCCCTGTCAACTTTCAAAGGCAACAATCTCAACACAAATTTGGTTACCGTACATGGAATCCAGAGCCGGCCCAAGGCATAAGCGAACTAAGTGGCTGCTTAGGGCCCCGCGGCTACTAGGGGCCCCTGAGACAGAAGCATGGTAAACTGAACTGACCATAGAGTTAACACTGAGATGGGCATAATGGAGGCGGTTTAAGCAAAGGACATGTCCCCCTCACCTTCCGTATCTGTACCCTCTGTCCCCCACACGTTTTTCAACCTTTACAACTGTTTAATCTACTATTAATATGCGGTAACTCATTTTTCCGAGCCGTCTTTAAACGCACCATGCCAGGTGAACACCTGTGGATCACTGGGGGTTGCAGAGCTGGCTGTCTGTGAGTTCTGGAGGATAGGAACAGCTGGTGTTCTGTCGGGTCAGACGGCTGCTACACAGCCACTTGTGTTTTTGTTCTTTTACCCCGTAAAATGCTGCTGGTACTGACGCAGCCGCCTTCACAGCAGCTGGTGGATGAAACTAACGTTCAAAATTGAAAAACAGCAGAAGAAAGGTGAAACTTGGTTTACGAGTTAAAATTGCTTAATAATTGCCTGATATTTATAAAGAGCTGCTTATTTAATAATCTTTTAGGAACTTGTTAGTATTTTTATTTGTAGGTTGCATGATGTCATGTCAGTTTTGGTTATGAATAGATCCATCAGTAAATTTAGGTGATTATCATAATTAACCCTGTTTATTGGGTAAAATAACCAATATTCTTATTTTAAACATGTAGTTAAGTTAGCACTGCTTGGCACAATGTCACGTGTTACAAATAAAACTAAATCAAGAATAGAAAAAGGTACAATGGAACTCTAAACTCGTTTGATAAATTATCACATTAATTTCCTGAACTTGGCCAGCAGTGAGTTTATGGACTAGTTAATGTCTCTAAACTAGTTATAAAATCAAGTGTTTATTTACGTAGGTAAACATATGTGTAGCAACCTGCTAAAATACTCCAGAATGCAGGAAACAGCATCTACTTTCATCAAAATTTCCTGGGGGAGAAGCCCCAGACCCCACACCAGTGTGAGAAGATGCCTTTCTYGGAAAACTGAATTTTGTGCACAGAAGTAATGAAAACTATAACTGATTTTTCTCTTCGAATGGAGTGGTACAGTAACTGATGATGGAAGCCACCAGCTGATCCTGCTCCTCACACCTGTCTGACCAGGTCTGAGCTGAGAGGGTCTGCAGAGCTCCTGCAGAGTTTCACAGAGACTTTGGACTCTTAAAATGTGGTTGGAGGTCAGATTCATAACAGTTTGGCTGATTTTGTTTCCAAAAATCAAGTAGACCCACAATTTGATGAGAACTGCCATTTCAAAGAACAAGGAACAGAACACTTTTAGAAAAAGAAAGTGATGGGGCTGCAATTAAGATTTTAATTCTGGTGTTCAAGATGTTTAGATGTTGTTTTAAACAACATATTTCCATATTATTTGATTATAATTTTCAAATTAATGCATTTTTCTCTAAATGCTTAATACATTTATTAAGCCTTACATTTTGTAAATGCTTTATCATATTAAGATTTGAATGTGTGTTTAATGTTTTGTTTATGTAAATGGCTTGTTACCAGTTATAATTTAGAGAATAAATGTTTCAACATACTAAAATATTTTTTATTCTGTTGAWTTGGCATCATATATTTGTTTAAACTTTAAGTTTGGAAACTTGTAGTAGTCAAAGCAAAGTTAATTCTTGAATTAAAAGTTTCAACACTGAGCATCATTCAGATCATTCAGTAAACTATGGTATACAGTTCTTAGAGGTAACATTTTCTGCACCGGGTTTGTAATTACCATCCATCCATCCATCCATCCATCCATCCATCCATCCATCCATCCATTTTCTTCCGCCTATCCGGGGTCGGGTCGCGGGGGCAGCAGCTTCAGAAGGGAGGCCCAGACCTCCCTCTCCCCAGCCACTTCTTCCAGCTCCTCCGGGGGAACTCCAAGGCGTTCCCAGGCCAGCCGAGAGACATAGTCCCTCCAGCGTGTCCTGGGTCTTCCTCGGGGCCTCCTCCCGGTGGGACGTGCCCGGAATACCTCACCAGGGAGGCGTCCAGGAGGCATCCTTACCAGATGCCCGAGCCACCTCAGCTGGCTCCTCTCGACGTGGAGGAGCAGCGGCTCTACTCTGAGTCCCTCCCGGATGACCGAGCTTCTCACCCTATCTCTAAGGGAGAGTCCAGCCACCCTGGGGAGGAAACCCATTTCTGCCGCTTGTATCCGGGACCTCGTTCTTTCGGTCATGACCCAAAGCTCATGACCATAGATGAGGGTAGGAACGTAGATCGACCGGTAAATCGAGAGCTTCGCTTTCTGACTCAGCTCTCTCTTCACCACGACGGACCGGTACAGCGCCCGCTTTACAGCAGACGCTGCGCCAATCCGCCTGTCGATCTCCCGCTCCGTTCTTCCCCCATTCATGAACAAGATCCCCAGATACTTAAACTCCTCCACTTGAGGCAGGACGACCCCCCCTGACCCGGAGAAGGCACTCTACCCTTTTCCGGCTCAAGACCATGGCCTCGGATTTGGAGGCACTGAGCCTCATCCCGGCCGCTTCGCACTCGGCCGCGAACCGCTCCAGCGAGAGCTGCAGATCTCGTTCCGATGAAGCCAACAGGACCACATCATCCGCAAAAAGCAGAGATGCGATCCTAAGTCCACCAAAACGGATCCCCTCAACACCTCGGCTGCGCYTAGAAATTCTGTCCATGAAAGTCTTTTACGGTCTATTTATGGTGAAGTAGGSCCCCCAAAACAGTTCYTGCTTAGGGCCCCCAAATGTCTAAGACCGGCCCTGCAAAGGAATCAACTTGTAACTCGTGCAATAAACATCTGCTCCCACCAGATGTGACAACTTGTTTTTGAAGTTTATCTTAAAGCCTGCGTGTCATTTCACATCAACACCAGTGCTTTAACACCTACAGCTTTGCAGGTAGGATACACATGTTGGTTAGGATATTCCACAGGTTGTTGTGTCTGAAGGCCCCCTAATTGGGTATTGGCCATATTGCCATGCTAAAATCAAGGTGTCGTAGTCTCCTGCTCCTGTGTGAGTGCGGGTGAGAATTTCTCTGTTAGATACAGATCATCAAACAAACAATATACTCCTTATTTATAAATCTGGAGGGACACGACAGGGTCAGTGAAAAACACAAGCTGAGCAGTTTTACTTCAAATTTTCTGGTTCAGTTACTCGTTTTTCAAATGGTTTCCACGGTGCGCAGCTGCCTCTAAAACTAAAAACAACAACGTTTTAACACCTTCAACATTTACAGATGTTAAAATGTCAGCTGACACATCTGAGCCTCCCTGCTCACGCTGCTGATCCCCACGACCCAACTTTGTAACAAACAGCAGATGATGGATGGATGGATGGATGGATGGATGGATGGATGGATGGATGGATGGATGGATGGATGGCCTTATTTGTAGCAAAAGGCTTCTGTAGTTGTCTTCTTCTTTTTTATTTTTAAAATTCAGCTGTTGGAAGAATTTGGACAACTCTCTAAGATTAGCTAATATTATTGTAAGAGTTTATAGTTTTCTCAACTGACTTACAGAATGAGAAAGTACGTGTACTCTTTTAGTGCACTTTCATACACATCTTTGTACTAATTGACACTTCATAATGTACAAATATAAATGTTTGAATAGGAATTGCAATTTGATTGGAATATATTATTGCATTGAGGTGTAACTGACATGCAATAATTTGATTAAATTGGATCACATTTGAGTTGAACATGTTTAGTTAGACCTGACTCATGGGCTCCTTCTAGTGGTAAACAACAAAATATAAATATTCTTGTTTGTTTTGTTCACCAAAAAATATCTTCTATATTATTTGAGAAAAAGTTCATTTGCTTTTGTAATTATAATTTTAATTTTAGTGCTATTATCCACACGGGTTAAAGCTTCGTCACTATTTAAGTGGAGAAACAAAACCGGAACTTCCGCCCGGGCTAACCGGAAGTAGGTACGTGGCCGCTTCAGCTGACAGTCTACAATGATGGCGACGGAGGTTCAGAGCGGCGACCTCAACAGCGCTACGTCCAGCCGGCTCGAAGTTTCAATCGATGGCCTCACCCTCAGTCCAGACCCGGAGGGCGAGGAGCCGAACTCCGTCCCGTCTGAACCGCGGGCCGATACTCCGGCTGACTTTGAGGGCGAAGATGCAGAAAAATCTGCGATGGAGGGGAAGTGGGGCTTTCCTCTGCTGGAGCTGTACGGGATGGCCCTGAAATTTTTCAAAGGTATTCATATTACGTTTCTGAAAATAAAAAAAAAGCCTTGTATGATGCATGTAAATGTGTGGTTATTMTTTTCGGAAAGGTTGTAAAGTTGTGAGGCCAGTCGCGCTCTGAATGAGGTTAGCACAATGCTAATGTTAGCCGCTAACTGTCAACCGCAGCGTTATTAGCTTCTCAACCTGCTAGCTGACCGAGAAATTGTAAAACAAACTTGAAACTGTCGAGTTTCCCCTCTTTGTTTACATGTAGTCGAAATAAATTTCCTCCCGTTGTATTGGCTGGCGTTTCATTGCATCCGTGGGTTTTAAACAGAGTAGCACAGGTCACTTTGGGACGGACTGCTCCCATTATTGAGTGTGGTTTGCTGGAGAGGTTTAATTTAACACGGCCTGCCATTCATTGATGCAAAACGGGGAGGCATTAGAGCTGCATCTTAAGGTAGGAGAAAATATATTCTTGCTTCCGTGAAAAAAAATTTACGTTAAAAAAAGGTTTCTAATGGATTTTAAAACTGCTTCAGAGCATAAAAAGTTGCCGTCAGCATGAAAGTTTGATTTACAGCCTTAATATAAAACACTTTTCTGCCAACATAAAGACATAAATATGCTTCACACATTTTCATGTATTATGGAACACAGTTYATTACAATCTGGAGTAATTTCCTGATGCTAAGAGCTCTTTTTAAAAACTATTTCAGAAGATGTGTGACTGAACAAACAGGTTTAGGTTTACTTGACACTGCAATAGAAATCACTGCTTTGTGTTTTGTCAGTGTATCAGACAGGGTTAGGTGTAGATGTTTACCTACAGTTCTGCACAGAAATCCACTTCTTAGTTCTCCCTGGTTTATCTGGGTGTGACGACCTGATTTTGGGAGTGCACTGGCACTAGATGCTGGCCTTTAAATAGGACTAAAAGCACAAGTTTCCCTKTTAGCACACGCTCCTTTTTTCTGCTTGTTTTTGGTGTACGGGTCACATTGTTCTCGGTAGCAGTTTGAAGTGTGGGTGGGCCTTCAAACAGTTAAATAAATGCAAACTAATTTCTCTCACGCTGCTGCCCTGTGCTCTCAGATAAAGACGGCAAAGCCTTCCACCCGACGTATGAGGAGAAGCTGCGGCTGGTGGCCCTGCACAAGCAGGTGTTGCTGGGCCCCTATAATCCTGACGCTTTGCCGGAGGTCGGCTTCTTCGACGTTCTGGGCAACGATCGCAGGTAATTTTGAAAATTGTTAAAATTTCATATTTTATGATCATTTGTTTTCACTTGAAAAAGTGTCTTCCACCAAAACAGATAATTAAAATTTACATAGAAAATCCAAATTATTGGAAATAAACACATTTAAACAAATTTACATCTAAAACTGTTTAAGTTCAACTGAACTGGTGCTTTAACTTGTCTTTTATATTAGAGCTGGGCGATATGATCAAAATTTTATATCACGGTATTTTCAACATTTTCAC
>NW_013952686.1:538655-549796 GCF_001266775.1 Austrofundulus limnaeus | reverse complement strand
CAAACATTAGCATGCTAACGCACATAGCGGTGCAGCAAGGAAAAATGTCCCCCGGGAAACAACAGTCCACTGGCGGCCACGACGAAACTTTCCGCTATTTAAACCGGAATGTCCGGTATTCAAAAAATTCATATCATAACAAAAATAAAAACCGGTATTCGGTACAAAACGGTATACCGCCCAACACTATTTTATATCTAAATACATTTCAGTGTTTGTGTGAAAATAATGAACCAGTTCTTTTTGTAAAAGGAAAAACCAGTTCTTTTTGTAAAAGAAGAGCTTGACATGTAAACTTAAAATAGTGTGAAATTGTTGTATTATGGTCGTTTGCCACGGTTTGGACTCTTTCCTACTTAGCTTTAATTGGCTTAAGTTCGGGGTCTTTCCATTGAGTGGTTTCACCCGCTTCGGCTTGGTTTTTAGTTCAAAGCAAGGCGAATCGAGCTGCAGGGCATTGATTGTCCAGAGAGCAAAGTCAACTGTAGCATTCACTTTTGTTTATTTAAAAAAAAAAGAGTTAAAAACAAAAACAACTGGACTTTCAGTTCTAAAGTTGAAGACGTTTCGTTTCCCTTCCAGGAGGCTTTTTCTATTCAAAGTCTCAAAGCCTCCTGGATGGGAAACAAAACACCTTCAACTTTAGAAATGAAAGTCCTGTTGTTTTTGTTTTTAACTCTTTTTTTTATTGATCATGACCTGGATAACTGAGAATCTTCACCAGCACTTTATTTAAAAATATATACACATCCATTAAAATGGTAACACGTAAACCCATGTGGTGGTACTGTAAGGAGGTGTAGATGTTTCTGTATTTGTTGGCTGAAAACACGCTAACCATTCTCCATCATGGTTTCCAAATTCTATTTCACTTATTAAAATCAAGTGATACCTGGTTCATTAATGATGATGTTGCTATGTTGTTTGGCTAACTATGACTTTTACTTTTTGCACCTGACGTTTTGCTGGACTGCTTTCAGATAGGGCTGCACGGTATATGCGGTAGACAGTAGAAATGGTAGAAATTTATACTCTCYCGTCCTATCGTCATTACGTCATYACACCTGTGTCAACAGGGCTGCGAGTGCAGAGACAACTACGCAGGAGTTCGAAATACAATGAAGAAATTCTAGCGTTTTAAAACAAAAAATTTCCTCTTCCCGCTGTAGAAAAGTTACGTCGTGTCAGGATCATTTCCTCCCTCCTGCTGCACGTCGCGCAGAGCGAAGCTTTAACAACTGTAGTTTTTCACACCCAATTGTCAGAGGGAAAAAAGTTTTTTATGTATTGTTACCCACAGAGATTATTAAAAAAAAGACGTGGACGTTTKTTCAGTCATAAATCCATCTTGCTAAAGTAAAGCCGGCTTCTGCTCTGATGATGAAGATGAGTGCTCAGCAGAGCAGCTGCTGATAAGTTCAGCAGGCAGARGCTCATTGTTTGACAGGAAGATATTAAAGCAAAAACGTTGGGTTTAATTATGATTACAGTTTGCTGCAAAAAAAAAGCTCTAAAAATTACATTTTTACTTTTTATGATTATTTTCTACCGCAATATATACCGTTACCGTGAAAGGGTTCAATTTATACCTTGATATGAATTTGAGGTCATACCGTCCAGCCCTGCTTTCAGCTTGATTGAGACAAACAGGTTGCCTAAATCAGACATAATTTTATATTCATTTTGTTATGCATTTTTTTGTGGTTAGAAAGTGTTTAATAAACTCACATTTTGCGTCTTCTGATGTGTTTGTCCAAGTGCTAACCTCAGCTCGCTCCTSCTGTGTTGAAATGACTGACCAGTCGTCACATATTTTCATACAGCTGCAGTTAATTACATTCATTTTAATCAGTTATATGCAGCCTGTGAATTTTGTTTGTGTTTTAATTAGTGTCGGATGCAAAATGTTTTTTTATAAAGGAAAAAAAATCACATGGTAAAATTTTTTTGACTTTTTTTGCTGTGTTCCATTTGTAAAATCCAATTTTGTGATTCTGTCAGTCTTCTGCATCACAGACACAGAACATGTTTTTTTTTACTAAATGGTTAATGTAAGCCATGTTTTGGATGTGGGAAAAAAATCAAATTTGATGGATGCAAGCTTTTTTTTAACTCCCCCTTTAATTAAAAAAAAAGGCTTTTCATTCAGATATTTAGAACTTTTTGATCTTTCTTTGGCTGCAGGAAAGAGTGGGCCACCCTCGGTAACATGGAGAAGGAAGAGGCCATGTTGGAGTTTGTCAAGCTGCTCAACAAGTGCTGCAACCTCTTTGCTCCTTACGTCATATCACACAAAATCGAAAGGGAGGAGCAGGAGAGGAAAAGGTGGGGTGTTCAGCTCCGGTTGCCCCTTTGATTAAAACGTATAAATGTTCCTCTTCTAAATCCAACCTGTTTTTGTGACGTTGCGAACACACACACCATGACCTGAAACTCCTAAAATCTCCTCTGCMTTTGCATATTTAAGAATAATTTGTTTTAACCAATCTGTTTGTGCGTATCTCTACTCTTCGTCTTTAGGAAAGAGGAAGAGGAGCGGCTGAGGCAAGAGGAGGAGGAGAGGGAGCGCCAGCGCCAGGAGGAGGAGAGACGAAGGCTCGAGGAGGAAGAGAGGCGGAGAAGAGAGGAAGAGGAGAGGAGGCAGGCAGAAGAGGAGAGGCTACGGGTCGAGCAACAGAAGTGTGTTCGCCTCTCAAATATTTGTGCAAAATCAGATATTTTTGAGAATTGTCTTGTCTCTCATGTCCAAACTTTATTTAAAATGTATTTCCTTTGGTTGCTTTATGCAGGCAGCAGATAATGGCAGCTTTAAACGCTCAGACGGCGGTGCAGTTCCAACAGTACGCTGTGCAGCAGTACCCCAACAGCCCCGAGCAGCAGCTGAGCCTCATCCGTCAGCTTCAGGAGCAGCACTATCAGCAGTACATGCAGCAGCTCTACCAGGTCCAGCTGGCCCAGCAGCAGGTGGGATGTTTGTAGATTTACACCTGCACATATACAGTATCTCACAACAGTGAGTACACCCCTCTCACCTTTATTGTAAATATTTTATTCTGTCTTTTTATGGGACAGCACTAAAGAAACGACACTTTGATACAAAGCAATGTAGTCAAYGTACAGCTTGTATAACAGTGTAAACTTGCTGTCCCCTGTAGCACGCAGTCATTAACGTGTAAACTTCTGGCAATAAAAGTGAGAGGTGTATTCAGTTTCTTTTAGATATTGTTTGTGACCTGTACCAGCAAAATGTGTCTTTTAGCTCTGCCAGTTTAAAAGCATTTTTAATAATCTAGAAACATTTCCAGCACCATATCCATAGACTTGAATAAGAACACTAGACTGAACCCCGCCCATCCCGTACACTGTTAATGTCTGTGACAGCATGGAGGAGCAGAAACAGACCAAACAGGACAACAGCTCACAGCCTCCATAGAAACTAATAAACAGCAGAAACTAATAGATAAACAGCAGCTGAACCAGATCTGTTTCACAGATTATCTGTAAAATTTTTACAATAAATTAATAACCATGTTAATTTCATTCAACAATCATGTAAAACAGCAAATTTATACCAGAAAAATATATAATTTACAAATAACAATGATCTAAACCAGACCTGAAGACAGCCTGTAACTTAGACTTTAGCTAGTTGAAAAATGATGACTTCAGCTAGTAAAAAAGTTTATTTAATATTTCTTCTTACTGNTTTCTGACATTATTTAAAACATTAGATAGATTTTATAAACTGTAAAATATTAATAATAATTGAGTTAATATTATTGTTTTTTATGATTTCTACATCGTCAGTCCTCTTTTTCTGCTCTGTTGCCAACAAGTACAGTAATATCCAGACTCTTAAACGTTTTGCGTTAGCTGTTAGCTCCTACAATCAATCACACGGTCACATAGTTTCTGAGCTCCAGCTGTTCTATATAAACTCCATGACTATACTGTATCTCAGTGGGGCTCCACCTGCTGGTGTATGACAGTGACGATTGAGAGGGAGTGTATTCTCACATTTTTTCGTAAGTTGTCAAGACAACCATGTCGAGTTTTTAGCATAATCCACAAAAAATCGAGCGACTAATTTTCTCCAGTCACAGAATCGTCTGAAGCATCTTGAATCGGTCTCAGTTTTGTCCCTGGCATCTCCAAATAGTTTCAAGAACACAAGCTGTATTTTGACACCTGCAGAAGAAATATCGGGGTCTTAAAACCAGTAAACCGATAAAGGTTAAAAAAAAAACTGGTCCAAATCTGCATTTATTAATTTCAAAAGTGTACTCCAGTAGACTAAATCAAACACTGTGAACGTTAGCATGAACAGTGTTCATCTTTAGCACCTCCAGTTATTATAGTTGATGGGTTAGTAATACTAACGTCCTGGGTTTATTCTGTTGTTAATGAATATGTTAATCTGGTTCCGTCCTCTTGTCCCAGGCGGCCCTGCAGAGGCAGCAACAGCAGGCTGATGCGGCGGCGCAGGGCGCCTTGGATTCCAGCAGCTTTAACAGCGGGGAACCCGTTTCTGCCTCAGCAGCCGGTCCGCTGAGCGCCGCCTCGCCGCTCGTTGGCGACGAAGCGCCGACGCTCAACGGAGGCCAGTCGGACTCCTACTCGGAGAGCATGGACCGAGAGCCAGAACCCGAGCCGGCGGAGGAGGTCTCAGAAAACGGGCCTTTATTAGGTAGGTGGGCTGGAGGTCTGTCAGCCTAAYGGAGTGCTTTGTTTCAACAAAGTATCTCCTCCTCCTTTTTATTTATTTATCTCTTTGTTTGAACCGCGTCAGACTCCCCACCAGTCATAGCAGCTCCCTCGATGTGGACACGGCCGCAGATCAAGGACTTCAAGGAGAAGATCCGCCAGGACCCGGACAGCGTGATCACAGTGGGGCGCGGCGAGGTGGTCACGGTGCGGGTCCCCACCCATGAGGAAGGATCCTACCTTTTCTGGGAGTTTGCCACGGACTATTATGACATCGGCTTTGGGGTGTTCTTCGAGTGGACGGACGCCGCCTCGGCCTCGGTTAGCGTGCACGTGTCAGAGTCCAGCGATGAAGACGAGGACGAAGAAGGTAAAAGAATATCCTCCGATTTCTTTGTTTACAAATACTCTGCTGTGGGATTTGGCTTTAAAGCAGCATTTTCACTGGAGTTCATTATCAAGTTATTTTGCTTTTTTTTTTTTACCTTTTCTTGTGGTTAAATAATCATAACTACGCAGTGGTACCCATACTGGATTCCATCTTTGTTTATATAGAATTAATAATCTGGAATAAAATTAAGTCAGAACTGAATCAGCGATGATATCCAGGATCTCTGTCAAGGTGGGAGTCTGACACAGAACCTGTTCTGTAGCAGGATATAACTTTAGATTTTTTTTGTCAACATGTCAGAATATTTGGAAACATTTTATGTTGTGTTAAATAGGGTTGGCAAAAAAATTAATCACGATTAATCGTGGCATTTAGCTGATAATTATCAAAATGATGATTGGACCCTGGCACGTTTGAGTCACATGACTGATTTAAATCACTCTAGTGGGAAAGRTGCACTCTCTGTAAGAATCTGTTCCAATTTGTGTCAAAAGTACAGACTCAGTTATACATCAGTTTTTAAATTGTGTTGATAGGTCTAGAAAAACTGGAGCTATGATAAATAATTTTACGGCACTTTCTGATGTTTGTCATATTTGAAGTGTTGCAGCAGGTGGCAGCAAAAGACACAGATTTATGGAAAAAAAACGCCTCAATTCAACCTCTGGTTTCATGCTGAACTAACATAAACACACCCCTGCCCCCCAAACTCTTTTCTGACTGATGCCTGAAATTATTTATGCGCCAAAGAATCTACAGGAAGAAGAAAACAAAACGACACAAAAGTTGAATGAAGTTTGGCGGCAATGGAGAAACAAAGATCAGATCCGAGCGATGAGATATGAGAGATTTATGATATTGTTTGAATTTTATAGTTGGAGTGTAGTTTAGTTTGGTCAGTTTTATTGTCTTAAGGTGATAATAAGGTGATATTTGAACGTGGAACTGCAGACAGATGGACCAARATTCAGTCAGAACCGTTGCAGAAAAGTAAGACGTTTAAAGACAGATGGAGGAAAAACAGACAATTTGAGGACTTTAWTGAGAAAGTTGGTGATCCATTATTTGGATTAGAAGAGGAGGAAGAAGAAGAGGAGCTCCTGGCAGACTGATCTGGAAAATATTTGATTATTTTGCCAGATGGCATTAATTATATTAATCAACAATTAATTGCACACCATACGATTTTGCTTAACTCTAAAGAAAAAAAAAGAAAACTCAGTAATTTGGTATTTTGAGTTGTAAGTTGCGACCTGCAGATATACTGAAAATATTTTAAAAAAGTATAATTTTCTATTATGTTTATGTATGATTTAAAGGGATCCATGATTAGTTGTAACATTACTTTATTTGATAAACATATATTTTAACTGTAAAATAAAGACTGTAAAAATACTGTAGGATGTTCAGTTTTTATAATTTTTAAACTAAAAGTTCAAAAATATATTACACATATGGAGCCATTTCATTTACACGCAAAGCATTCTGGGTAAATGATGACATGGATAGGTCCTTAGTATGAGCGAGCTATATCCACCCTGAAGGTTAATCTTGGACAATATCTGACGATCGACTCTTTCAATTCTGTTAACGTGACCTCTGATATTTTACAGTTAAAATATTTTTATCATATAAAGTCTAATGTTACAACTAATCATGGATCCCTTTAAAAAGTAAACCTTATTTATGCCGAGTTTGGCCAAATCGTGTGGCTTTATATTTAGATCTATGGTTTTGATATAAATGATGGAAAAACTTGAGCATTAAAGAAGTAATGTTATTGTTTASTAAAACAGAAAGTATGTGTTTATACAGCTGTGGTGCAGATTAATTGCTTTAAAACAAAGTTGATCAATTATTGCAAAAACAACTCTTTTTTTTCTTTTTTTTTTTTAATAAAACCGTTTCTCTGGCCTCAGGCGATCCTCCCACCGAAGAGGAAAAGGCGAAGAAGGAGGCGGGGAAGCCCCACGTGGATGAGATTGTGCCGGTTTACCGGCGGGACTGTCACGAGGAGGTGTACGCCGGCAGCCACCAGTACCCGGGCCGCGGAGTCTACCTGCTCAAGTTCGACAACTCGTACTCACTCTGGCGCTCCAAGAGTGTTTACTACAGAGTCTACTACACCAGATAAGCCTGAACAAAGATACGGGGAGAGCCGAGGAGTGTTTGTTCACATTCGTGCGTGAAGGCAACCTGTATCTGTGTGAGTGTGTTTGTGTGTGTGTGTGCAGCAGGGGAGAGTTGAGCTGTTATGGACAAAAACCACCAGAGGGCGACAGAGATGCATCTGGAACCTTTATTTGGAGATTGGATTTATGTGTTTGTCTGCGTGAGACCCAAGTACCATCCTTGCTACATGCTGTCATTAAGCCCTTCGAATGAAGAGTGTGCATTTCTGTTGTACATTCACTGCCTGTCCTTGCTGCACTCACACCAAGCTGTAGGACTGTCCTCCTAACTTGTATTTGACCACTTCTTTTCACTGGGCTCCTCCTCTTCCCCTTGATCCCGCCGCCCCAACCTGGCTTCGTGGCCGCCCACAACCCGTTGGACTCTCGCAACCACAACCAGAAACTTGGTACGTCCAACACTGTGAACCAACGCTTCCTGTTTGGTGGAGAAAAAAAACTAAAACCCGGACTATCCTGCGAGAACACAATGAGGAAAATCAAGTGATAATGAAAACGTGCTTCATAACACTATGCCTTTTACACACAGATGATCTGTTCTCTGCTCTGTTCTACGTTAAAAACATGAGTATACATCAACATAATCTTTGTTTTTGTTAAACTACTGCCAAAATTTCCTAAAGGACGGGTAAGAAGTCATCCATGAGCGTTAAGAGAGGGAACGTAAACTAGCATGCAGGTTTAAAATATAACAAAATAAATCAGTTTGCCTTGTTGGAGGAAGTTTAAATGTCAAATCTTCAGTTTTTACGGTTTCCACACAAATCAGCTGTTCATATTTCATCAAACGTCCATTCTTAAAATAAAACACGGACAGGGAGATGATCTGTGTGTGGCGTAACTCCGAATATTTGTTTTGAAGTTGTGGCAGGCAGCATTTAACTAAGAATCCACGTTTTGCAGGTCATGGCACACTGTTACGTCTGTGCAGCGTTTAGACAACTAACACTGCGTTTCTTTTCTTCTTTTTTTATTTTATTTTCATGCAGTCATCAGTCGGCATCTCGAGTATTGTGGAAAAACTGGCGACCCTCTCAAATTCTGTCTCCATCATCTTTTCATTTGTTGTTCTGTATAAACTGATCATCTCTGCCTGTTCCTCATCCATACAGTGATTTTTTTTTTTTTTTTTTGTCTGTAAAATGTTCACTATGGCTCAGTCCAGCCACCCAACCCCACAGACATGTTTCTTACTGGTCACAACTTGGGTTTGAGTTGTTCAAACCTTGTATGTAAATAATCTATAAATGAGTTTATGTTTGGGTTTCAGATATGAAAGAAGGCTGTGGTTTTGCAAATGAATTTGCACTGTACATTAAGGTGAAAGATTTGTGTTTTACCCATATCTRGTTAGAAGACGTGTGAAACTAAGACTTTATTGGTATGACAGAGAAACTCAACTTTTTCTTATCGTTTGACTCTTTTCAGATCTATAAGTTGCAAAATCATTTTGGGCATATATTTAATCTTGATTAAAGTTATCTTCCTCTAGAGAATTTTGTTTGCCTTTTTTTTAAACTTAGCAATGTTTCTGAAGTTTTATGTTTAATCTAAGGTTGGCTCAATTATAAAACACTAGTATAAATGCTAACTCTTCATTCACACTATTTACCTGATTTTAATGTTTTTCTGTATATTTTCTATTTTAGTGATTAATTAAAATGTTCAGCACATTCAAGGGAGAGGCGTTTTTTTGTGTACCGGTAACCAATATTTATTACAAATATGTTCTTTGTAAAAGCAAGATTTCTTAAATTCCTTCACAAAAGATTTTTTTTAAATGTGCTTTAGTGTAATTGCTCTGTTTGTCTTATGTTTTAGTTTGCTGCCATTCTGCTACTTTAAGCTAGCCTTTTAGCTTCCATTTTGCTGCTTTTACACCTCTAATAACTAATGTAGGAACATTAGTTTTTAACTACCTTTTAGTTTTTGACTAGTTTTTCTCTTATAACTACCCCTTTGCTACTTTTTTAGCTCCTTTCTTTCACTGACTGCTTATTTAAACTTTTTTTTGCTACTTTTAGCTTTTATTTAGCTTCTTTATGCCATTCTGCTGCTTTTAGATGGCATGTTCTTGCTTTTAACTTTAACTACAGTTTTGTTAGATTTAGCATTCACAATGATTTTTGTTATATTTAGCTTATAGCTGCATTTTCTTAACTTATAGCTAACGTTTTGATGCATGCTAGCATTTCTYTGTCTTTGCAAGTGTTTTCGTTTAGCTGGTATTTTCTCATTTTGCTACTTTTAGCTCCCATATATATAATTTTTTTTCGTTTCTACCCAGTGTTTTGCTAAATTTAGCTGTATATCTTTAATCGTTTTTTTTTAAACCAATAGCTTTTTTTTTCTGCATTTACCTAGCGCATAGCTTCTTTTGTTCAACTTTTATTTAGTCTTTTTGCTAGTAATTTTAGCAGACATTCAACACTGAATTTTTACATTTAATGCTCTTTGTCTGGTCCAACAAATTAGATTAGATTAAACTTTAATTGTCATTGTGCAGAGTACAAGTACAGAGCCAATGAAATGCAGTTAGCATCCAACCAGAAATGCAAGTATGTATCATTTACATGAAGTGCTGTAGTATAAAYATATACACAYAATATAGCATATGAAAATGCATATATACGAATGTATAGAGCAGCAAAAAAAGAATGTATGAACTGTAATAGTGATGCAAGTAATGTGCTTTACTAATGTTTGCAGGTGTGAGGCTAATTTCTCTTTCAGAGCAGCTAAAAAGAAAAGAAACTATGTTTGGAATGTGAGGACACCAACGATGACCTTGGAACAAAATACCRAAGCTTCCCGCAGCCCACAGAGTAAGCCTCATGATGYCTTGTAAACCACATTTTCWGCTCGGGGAAGGATAAATGTGGGTYTTATCGTGAGCGATGGGACGATCGACCCTGCGCTTACTGTTTTTCCATGATTCACATCGGTTGTCACAACAGTCGGGACAGGGCTGGTTAATTCAACCAGCCGTTAAAWCTTGAGTAAGTTGTTCAAACTGTTGCAACAGAGTGTGCACTCCAGCTGGAAGGAAGGAAGGAAGAGGTTGGAAGATTTCCAGTTTGCTGAGTAATGAGAAAACTAATAGGAACATTTGCCAAGTGACAAACTACACTATGCTGTCTCAACAGCCATATAAACAGTTATAAAATGGATCTGTTAAAAACATTTTAAGTTTTGCAGTTTTTGCACGCCTTGTGCTATTTCAGACATTCTGCTCCTTCAGATGTGTGTTCTGACTTTTTGTTTTTTTGTAGCTTTCCCAGATTTTTTGTCAGTTTCTTAAACACTCTCTATAAAATGACAGCAGTGTAGTTTTTATTTTTGTTCTCTTATGCCATTTTTGGTTTTTAGCTGCTTTTTCGAGCTGTCTTTTTTTATCTGGCCTTTCTTATTTTTAGCTTATGGCTACTGTTTTGCAATTTTTAGCTTTTATATCTTGTGTTTTTAGCTTCTAGCTAATAAAAGCATTTAGCTTTAAAACTTTGCTTCTGTTTAGTGTAATGTTACATGTAGCTTTTAGTTAGCATTTTGCTACTTTAAGCTTTGCTTTTGCTGCATTTAACTATTTTCTATTCTTCTACTTTGAGTGTGACCACTGTTTTTTTTTTGTCTATAGCTTTTTGCTACATTTAGCTTACCCTTGCTATTTTATTATTATTATTATTTTCTGCTTTAAGTTGTATTGTTTTAGGTTTAACTTATTTTAGTAAGTACTTAGTCAAGACTGTGATGGTCTTGTCTCCGACTCGACTGAATTTGTCCCAAATCGGTTTTATTTTAAGACCACAACTGTGGAAATATCACTAATATGCCAATTTTAATATATGATCCAATAT
>NW_013952686.1:534459-537320 GCF_001266775.1 Austrofundulus limnaeus | reverse complement strand
TATCGATACACTGAAATATCGTGATATTTCATTTCCCGATACTGTATCGATATTCTAAAGCCCGTATCGATTTTTAATTGTTTAAAATGTCAACCTTATTGCCAACCATTCATTTTTATGTTGTAGTTCAGCCTCTAACCACTAGTTGGCAGCAGTGAGCCAGCCATTTGGCTCCTCTACCTCTTGAGCACCAGAGAGTAAGGGTAGCATTAACATTGTAAGTAAACATTAGCTTTTCTTTTTTTTCAGTAAGAGGTTTTTATTTAATAGAATTTTTGGACAAAAAAAATCACAATATATTGCAATATACTTCCTTGCTTACAGTATCGCAATATATCGTGATATATCATATCGTGACCTCTCTGTTATGATATGTATCGTATCGCCAAATTCTTGCCAATACACAGCCCTAATATATGCTGTATGTGAAACGGGTGAAACCCGACACACGGGACGTGATAGCGATCGCAGCGCGATCGCAGCGCGATCGCAGCGTTGCGAATCACGCTCTTTCAGGTCGCTTGTCTTCACAAAATTTGATTGGTTCTTGACTCTGAAGGCGGGTGTACATTACGGACGTGTAAACTAAACAAATCTTGCGATGCTAATGATATTGAAAAACAAACACACATCAAGATACAATTTTATGAGGAAAAACTTACCATAAACTTCACCCAGGTGCCAATAAATTCCCACAAAGCTTTTTAGTAATCACTTGGTGAAAGTGTTAGCTAACTGCAGTGTGTAGCATACTCTCCTCTCACTGGTCAGCCAATGAAACCCTCGGTATTGACTTTCTGTAGGGGGGTGTTGGTCAGGTCCAACATGAGGGTCATATTTTGTCCAATTGACCCAACATAACAAAGAGTGACCCGTGTCCTCTGAACACACGACTCTGTCTTCATTCAGGCTTATGTTAATGAGGACGTTCACATTGTGTCCTGTCAGAAGGGATGGATTTCCTCGCAGCGCGTAACGGCAATCTGTTCGGGGCTGGACCTGTTTGTCCATCCTGTAAGCGAGCTCTGTGATCACAAAAGATACGTTGAAATTCTGCTATTTCACCTGACTTTTTTTGTTTGTTTTCATCGTAAAGCTTCTTCTCGTAGTTCCGTATTAACTCAGACATGGGCTCATGCTGTGGCGGCTGAGTCAGCAACATTCCCAGAAGGCTGGAGATGGGTCGGGCGTTTTGATCTTGTGATACAGATCTGTGCGATAGAGCCTTTTTTTGTATCACTGTTTTCTGTTCAGCAGGTTGTTTTGTGTTATTTTTTTTGAACACGGTAATTACGGGATGAAGTTACTCTCTGGTTTCCGGTGTGGATCCTTTACTGTTAATCTGATTTACCGCTGAAGCTTGTTGCAAAGTTGCTCTCTAAATTCCACCGAAAGCTCACAAAAGATGAGGGTTTTGTTCCTGACTCACATGCTATTGTTTCCTTTTTTAATACCCTTGTGATATTTGTTGGCTCCACAGTGTGTGACTCACTTTTGTGGAGTCAGAACTGGTTGTGGGGAAATAAGCCGAGCTGACAGATCCCAGACACAAGTGAACGTGATGTCTGAGTGACTGAACACGCTTCCACATGTGGACTGAAAAAAAGGAYGTAACGTCTTCGAGATATTTAGCAAATCGCAGGATTTATCGCGCACCGTAACCCCGCTTCTGTTACCTGTTAAACTTTTAATGCAACGTAAGCCGGTGGCGGAAGACAGCCAAGAAGAATGCGGCACGTCACGTTAATTTTTTTGTTGTTGCGTCAGTTCACGCATGGCCCCGAGCGCTGCGCTGGGTGTGCAGAGGGCCTGAACTTCAGTTTGACTGCAGCACAAACCTGTCAGCTTCGCTCTAAATCTTTCCACGCACACTCGTACACCTGAGGTGCCCCGCGGCGTTTCTCCAGGAAGGGAGTGCTCGATTTTGAATATGTCTAACAGACCAGCTGCTGACATTTTGATTGAAAGTTACTATTCAGAGCGGCTTTATCAGCMAGAGACATGATGTAGTATTTCACAACTACGGCATTATTGTAGTAGTACTGCGTATAATGAACTTTTTAGCATGTTACATAATTTTATCAGCTTGTGTAGTTGGAGTGTAAATGTTTAACAGCTGCTGGTCACTGTGTTACCTCCTACTGCTGTGAGTCGGACCGTAGGACAGAGACGGATCAGATTACTGGTGAGGGGCAACGAGAGGGGCCCCCTTTACGCCTGAGGGCTGCTGTTGAGAGAAGGKTTAGTGTGTGTGCATCCGCTTCAGGTAATCTTGGTTAAATAGAACAGGGCGATGTCTTGATTGTGTGTATTTTGCTGTTGTTTTATTGAAGATGATGTTGCAGGCATCGGGGCAGAGTTCAGGAGGTTCAGAGGTTCCACAAGCCTCGGTGGTGGTGGTGGTGGGGGGGACACCTGACACGTGGAGTCAAGAGTTTAAATAACGTTTGATTGGAACACTGTAGGTCTTTTCTGGACCACATCCAACAATTGCAAGTACTCTAAGAAAGTAACCCCCCACAAAAATCAGTACTTTGCTGTACATAAATACACACAAAAAAGGGATAAGATCATTGCAGGTTCATCTTTACGACGGAGTATTAGGGCCACACAACTAGGGCTGCCACGATTAATCTACGACTAATCGATTATTAAAATAATCGATGACTAATTTAATAATGGATTAATCGTTTTCTTTTTTTTGTTGTTCTTTACTTTGTTTTTCTCTCCAAACTGCTTTGACACCTTCCACTGCCACGTCTGCCATTCTGTCGACACACATGCACAGTAGTGGTAACTGGGGTAGGCCGTGGACGTCACAAGACATTATACAGACAGGCTCTGGTATCATGGCTACCTGA
>NW_013952686.1:531152-533469 GCF_001266775.1 Austrofundulus limnaeus | reverse complement strand
ATCTATGCCACGAAGAATTGAGGCAGTTCTGAAGGCAAAAGGCGGTCCAACCCGTTACTAGCGTGGTGTACCTAATAAAGTGGCCGGTGAGTATATATACACTGTATATCATAGGGCATGGAAAAATTGCAATGCTTTTTCCAATACAGTGCATCTGTAGGGTAGCATCAGATAATTTACCTTCTCAGCAAAGACATTTGCATTATCTCCGCAGCAAAATGAGCAAAATCCCCAATAAAATCTAGTGGTGTAAGGTGAGTTTAGCTATATGTTTTACCCTCTAGACTTCAGCTAAATATAATTCCATGATGAAGTGTGAAGGAGCTCTTTTAATTTGAAATGTGGGTCACACTAGCGAAGGTTAATTGGAGTTTGGAGGAACTTCGGGATTCCCTGAGAGACGCTTGAAAACACAAATCCAGAGCAGAAAAGACACATTTCTAGCTGACCTGTTAATGTCAGTAGTTCATCTTATCTCTCTCACACTCACACACAGACACACACACTGAGCTGTGAGCATTCCACCTCTATCCCTCAGATATTTATAGGCATACATCTTTGCCTGATCTTTCATCCGCTGCATGCTATCATGTTTAGGGTGTGTTGCTATATTCAAGTGCTTCCCAAAGACCTTTTTGTGTGTGGGAACTGGCCCTCTTCACTCGCCTGTTGATGGACATTTGTTCCTCAGGCAGGGACGACGCTGGTTCTGATTGGTTAGTACTGCACCTCAGTTATTTAAGAACGACACCGGAGCTGAACCAGTTGAATAAGATCCAAGTTGTCCCTCTTTCCAATCAGTCATGCTTGAATAAACAAATTACGGTTTGTCTTTTTTTTTTGTTTTTTTTGTTTCCTGTTTGCCACCTTGAGATGCACATATACGCCACTGTTTAGCTTCTGTCCTCATTTAGTCTTTATTCACTTAGTTCCTCTTTGGTCCCCCCTCCATTCATCGATACAGAGCAGTCATTACGCAGTCGGAATCCACAAGTCAGTTCCCACAGGACTCGTTCCAGGGAAAGAAGGCTGGTGTGGATTTGGAGGTCGACCTGCTCCCATGAGGAACAAAAGAAATAAGTATAAACAAGAAAGAAAAAGTGGTGGGTGGGGGTTGGAGGGGGGGGGGTGCAACGTCACTGGGAAAGACTTTGAATAAGTGGAGAGATTTTATCAGTGAGCTTCGTTTGATGCTGTGTGTGTTAGGGATGGGCGTAATCGTATCGTGTGCAATTAATCGTCAGAAAAACATTAATCAATTGTTTTTTTGGCACTTGACAATTAATACGAYTAATGCCACCAGGCAGACTGACTGGAGATTTCCCGTCAGTCCGCTTGATGCTCCTCTCCGTTTTAAATGTGACGAACATTTTTGAAAAAAAGTTCTGTAATTTATTTATCATATCTTTTACTTGGTCTCTCAACAAAATTTGATGTATAACCTGAAGTCTGTCATTTTGACACAATTTGGAACAGATTTTTACAGAGAGCAAATCTTTACCACTAAATTGGTCATGTGACTAGGATATGAGGGCTACAGGGGATTAATCGTCAAATTAATCGGTATCGGTTAAATACCACAATTAATCGTGATTAATTTTTTTGCCCATATTGCCCAACCCTAATGTGTGTACTTGTATTTTTTTTTTACTCTGTAGGGACCATTTTTGATCATTTTTCAGGTACAGACAACCTTGTGAGGACCCATTGCTCCTTATGAGTTAAAATGCTGTTAGGGGTTTAGGGCCAGGATTAGTGTATAGGACAAGTCTTCATGAGGATAGAAGAACATGGCCTGTGTGTGTGTATTTTTTTTTACTACAGAGTGAGGACCATTTGTGCCAATGTGAGGTCTTTGATGTAAAGTAAGTACCTCTTCAATGTCCTCACTTTATTTGCAGCTCTTTACTTGTTAGGTTTAGAGGTATGGTGTGAATTAAGTTTTGTTTCAGGTTAGTGTTAACTATAGACCAGTAATGGTTTATTTTAGGGAAAATGTCTGGGTTAGGCATAAATACAGTTACAAAAATGAATGGAAGTCAATACAAAGTCCTCAGTTTGAATCAAATACAAGGATGTGTGTGTGGGCGTACGCGTGTTGGGGGCTTACATGACCTCTGATTTTATTTGTTCTTCATTTTATTATTAAGTTATTCTCCTTGTTTCCAAATTTGTTTTCAGTATTTCACATTCTAAAAATGCTAAATAGATTGAACTGAAAATGAAAATAAATGAGGTAAATTTAATAACAAATCTTTTTTTTAATCCAAGTGAATTGTTACATTAAACAACATAACTGGTGTTTGATCAGTTAGAC
>NW_013952686.1:526270-531088 GCF_001266775.1 Austrofundulus limnaeus | reverse complement strand
CTGGGATACATGACAAAAAACTTACAGAAGAAAAAAAAACAATGTCATATTCTTTATATATTCACACAATGAGAAGAATGTTTAAAATGTGAGTGTTCAAATGCTTGTTATACTCAAACTTCCCGTTCACTTAAATCGCTGAACTGATAGTGGATAAATCAAACTGTTTATTTAAACCCTGACCTGGGACCTGTCCAGGGTATAAAGTGACTGCAGGAGACCCTGTGACTTGGAAACAAACAAATAAAAAAAAAAGGTGGGTGAAGATGATAGATTATTATTTCAAACCCCGAGGTTTTGATTTTGCTGTCCAAACAAGTAATTACAATAAATTATTTCTTTTTTATTTTCACTTTTCTGTGTATCTCACRGTTGTGCCACTAAAATCATTGGTTTGGTTGTAGCTGGTCCGTATGTCGTGCTTTATTCGGCAAATATTTAAGAAGAACAATCAGAAAATGGTTATTTATTAGACTCCAAACCCTTTTAATAAATGTTCAATGTTTAGACTTYACATTAAAAATGACTCGTATTAACAGAAACAGCTTCAAGTGTGAGTCTGGAAACATTTTGTAATTCAAACAAAATGAGCTGAATTAGGGTTTAACGAGGATCACAGCTGTGAAACGTTCAGGACATCATTAATAAAATTATGATCATTCACCTACTCCCAGCAGGATCAGTCATCAGTAAATCTGTATTTGCTTTTATTTCKAAGCAGTCGACGATTTCTCATTTTAGGTACAGTGTTTGTTTTCAGTGCAGCTGAGGATTTCCATTTTCAGGCCAAGGTTCCAGATTTTTGCCCAGCTATTGTTGTACAGGAAAAGTATCACGTAGGAGCAGATGTTCGGGTTCAAATGTTTTTTCCTCGAGAGACGAAGCAGAGCCGAGCTGCAAGTAACGGTAAAACCACCCGATGACAGATAAGCCTCTGCACTMTGGCCCCCCAGCTTCTGTCCAGATAAGTTAAAGTCATAAAACATAATAAAGACAAATAAACAGATGGTAAATATTTTCCACAAGGTTAAACAGTCAATCAGTGTAAACATTTTCATCGCTTGTGCATGTTTTTTCCTGTGTGTGTTGGGTTTGTGCAGATGTGACACGACACAGGATATTCCATTGTCACTCACTTTCCTTTTTCCAGCCCAGCTTTCCCTCTCGTCCCTTTCTTCTCTCCCTCGTACGTCTCGCTCTTTGTCTCTTCCTGTTCCTTTCATACGGTTTCCAGGCTTTTCCCCTCCGTCCTCTAAAATTTTGATGTCAGTTCTTGTTCACCAACAGGTTGTCGAAGTTCCATTCATGTGAGGAGAGTTAAGTTTGGGTTTGTATTTTTGCATACCAAACTCGGTTGTTTGGAAAAACAGCGGACTGATGGAGCTTTCAGAACGAGCAGTTTTCTTGACTTTCTTGATGAGAGGTGACAGCTCGAACCACTTCTTATATAAAAAGCACAAATGAAAAAAGATTTAACAGTTTTTCCAGCTCTTGCTTTTGTCTGGACTGAGTAACCAGTCAAGTTCTTGCAAGTGCCATAAATAGGCTTCCTTCAAAGGGGACTTATGCAAAATCTATTTTTGTATCTCTTAATGCATTTTGTTGTGTGCTTGGAGTCTCTAGGAGTGCAGAATAGTTTAATTTAGTCTCTCCCTGTGCTGTGTAGATATGCATATATGCGTTTTCTCTAGTCCTTATTATGATTTTTGAACGTCGTCATAGTATTTGCTACGGAAATTAGAGCTGGGCGATATGATCAAAATTTTATATCACGGTATTTTCAACATTTTCACCGGTTTCACGGTATTTGACGGTATTTTTCTTTTCATCACAGCTCAGCTGATAATAAAATGTACAAACCCTGCTTATTGACTTTTTTTCTTTGACTGTACCTCTGTCTGTGTCACTGTTTCCCTCCTCTGTGTCTGTTCTTCTCTGACTGGTGGTTGGAGACAGTAGTCACGCATTTTCGTCCAGTCGTGAAGGAGGAGGGTTAAGAAAAGATTATGATCGGGTTTATTGTTTTATGTTATTTATTAAAGCTTATCAGCACGACTCACCTTGCACACCAGTCAATTCCAACTCCACTACGAACTACTTCCTGCAGGCTTTTCACAATAGAACCACGTTAAGTTTCCATCAGCATAACGTCTCCATATTAACTAACCGCGTTAAATCTAACTGTGCACGTCACTGAAGAGGTGTTTACTACATTCAGCGATGGCGAAAATGGGATGTTTTTTTTAAACGTCAGTCATTATAAGCAGCGGAATCACCACCCGCGGCTGCACCTAGCTGCTCCAAACGTTAGCATGCTCATGCACATAGCGGTGCAGCAAGGAAAAATGTCCCCYGGGAAACAACAGTTCACTGGCGGCCGCGACGAAACATTCCGCTATTTAAACCGGAATGTTCGGTATTCAAAAAATTCATATCATAACAAGAATAAAAACCGGTATTCTGTACAAAACGGTATACCGCCCAGCACTAACGGAAATGCTAAACAAGGTCATGGACTTCCTGATATCTAGTTCCGCGAATCCGCATTTCTGCACGTTTGTCTTTATTTTTCTCTGGTTCTGGGTCAGACTCTGGCTCCAATATGTAAGGCTGAATGGACAAGCCTTCCATTAGCCGTGTTTCCATCAATATTTTTGAATGCGCATTTTGAAGTATCGCATTAGAAAAGGTGAATGGAAACGGCATGATTCGGAAAAACCTTCCTCTAATTCGCAAAAAAGTTGATTCGCTCGCTTGAGGTGTTTTTTTTCCGAAAAAGACTTAATGCACAAAAGGAGAGATGGAAACACATTTGTCGAATAAGTTCTGACGTAGCGAACATTTACCTCACATGGTTGATCAGCTGTTCCCGCTGTCTGAATGGTACCGATACCAGAGTGACTGCAGCCGCGATGGGCAGCTGGATCCTCCTCCCACTGTCGGCGTATTTTCAGTTATTCCCATAACATGAAGAGAATTGTATTTCTTTCTCTACGTCTGCAGACAGCATGTAACATAGCCAAAACTAGTTGATATGACAGAATAATTACTACTTTCTCAATAGTAGCAACACGTTCCTGATAACTTCTCTCCATTGTCCTGAGATGTGTGGACCCTGCGAGTTTCCTGTTTACTACACACATGCGTCTGACGTAATTGATTCACTTCAAGCTAGTTGGTGGAAGACACGTCTGATTCGCATTTCTTCACTTTTTCYTTTTTTGCGAAACTTTAAAAATTTGCTCAAAATTTGAATTAAAATTGGATGGAAACACGGCTATTGTTCACATCTTTTAAACAATTTGTAAATTAAACAGTTCAGATAGTCAAATCTCTATCAAACTACAAAAATGGCAGAACGAGGAGGGGTGTGTGTGAAGCGCCTCGTTTGCATTTAAAGAGACAGCACCAGAATGAGTTTCTCCCAGATGCACCTCAGACCAAAGCATTGCAGTTTCACTATAGACCCCAACAAAATGTAAGGATATGTCACCTTTTTAAGAGTTGTTTGTTGGTTTTAGAATACATACTTTTTACCCATTTAGTCTAGTTTCACTTGTCAGTGAATGTATATTTTGCAGCTTTATATGCAGTTTCATAGATCCAACAGTTTTGTACCATCTGCTTTGTGCATCCTTTTCTTCCAATTCAGTGACCAGGATAAAAATCCGGTTTGAGTTTCCGAATGGGTCACAAATGTCCTCAGCATTGATATAAGAGCGCCTGTACCACACTGCTTGAAATGATGGTGGTCACCTTTAAGCCTGGTTTTGTTGTTATAAAAGAATGACAGAGAAGTCATGCAAAGCTACAAGCTAGCAGGATGCACTACACCCTGTGTAATATTATAGCCTATCAGTGATGTGTGCAAGAGGCAGACAGGCCGGCAGGCAAACACACATCCATAAGGTACATAATGACAAACTATAGCAGGTGGCTCATCCAGCTAGAACATTATAATCTATTGTTAACCTGCGTCTACACTCAAAGCCTGGAAACACACCGCATTCAGCTTATTGTACACCGACTCCATGAACGCTCCCGGAAAAATAAACGGGAATTTTCTGCCACATCTGTCACTTGTGTACTTTATGTTGTTTGACATTAAGTATGAGGCATGAGCAGATTTATGTCCTGTACAGTTTGATTGAAACTAAACAGGCTGCATTTTTTTTTTTACTTAGTTGTGGGAAAACGAGAAGTTTGGAGTGGTTCTTTTGCTATATTTGGATTGGCAGATAAGTCATTAAAAACAGCTGTTAGCCCACATTTTTTCAGGCATAAAGTTAGTCTTCTTAACATTCGTGACCTCGGACAGCTTGATGTTCCTCAGCTGACTAAACAACACAAGTTAGAAGAGGCTTATTAAGTGGTTTTTTGTTTGTTTATGCATACGAAGCGGTGTAGTATTTATTCCAACGTGTATGAAGCAACTTGGAGCACTTCAAGCTGATCTGCCTTTTTTTTGTAATGTTTAATTTAGCTTTAAATAGGTGATAATGAGTTACAAAGATGTGCAACAAATGAAGAGGTTGATTAATGTAGTTTTGGTTTAGTTTTTTCTTAGTTTTCCAGTGGAAAAGCTCTATAAAAGATTTGTATCAAATGTCATCAAAGTGAAATGTCAGGATGTTGATGGTGTTGAGGTTCAGCCATGTTTACTGTTGCACCAGGGAGTCTGGAAAGAGAGGATCCTTACTGGGAAGAGTATCACACAAACATCCTCTTTCTCCCTCCTTTTTTAGTTTTTGTACATTTTTTTTCACACAGAWAAAAAAAATCTATTCAGTCTCAGATCTGGGCTATTAAAAAGTTCAT
>NW_013952686.1:521213-525015 GCF_001266775.1 Austrofundulus limnaeus | reverse complement strand
TGATGTTTCCGTGCGTTTATTTTCACGAATGCAGGTGAACCATGCAAAATAATGTTTTTATAAAACAAGTAGCCCCCCCCCCCCCCCCCCCCCAAGACCAATTTCCTAGGGGAAACACTGGACTGTGTTCTGTCAAAGAATGGCAACGCAAATATGTTGTCCTACTTCTCAGCCAAAGGTCAGAGACGTCAAAAGAGTTTTTGTCTTCATATTAATCTCTTATTAAATACTCCACCCTGTACTGTACAACTTCCACCACTGATTTGCATTTTGTTTTTTCTTTGTCTGACATTTTTAGCATTCATTATGGGGCTGTGCCATTATCAACTACCAGTTATTTAGATAAAAATATGTATTATATATTAGGAGTTTAATGGTTTCTGTGAAACTTGTATGAGTAGCGGAACACAATGAAGAGAAGACTGAAAGCTTCCAGCGCTGCTGTATAGGGTTGGGTGATATTGGCTCCATGTTTTGTGTTAGCTCCGCTTTAGCATTAGCTCTGAGTTAGCTAAACACTTTTTGACATTTTACTACACACGCATACTTCATAGCATGTGTGGTTCATGCTTCGCGTGGCACCAATCGCAGTAATCGTAAAGTGACAAATATTAATCTGTGAAAATTTTTGCGGACGAGTAATTCCACATGATAACGATTTTGCCCAACTCTAGTTCTGTGCCAAGAAATTTTGCACCCAAAACAAAAACTGAAGAACTTACACACTGGTAAAGCTGTATCAGCTTGCAGTTCAGACGCTCACTCAGTTTGAGCTTCATTTGCTTTGCTAATTTGTTTATTAACTGAAATCAATGAAGCTGTAATGTGATACTTTTATTTTTTCCGTCTCCTGCCTGAGGCAGATCTTTGGCTCTTCATCACTCTGACTTTGTTCCCTGAATGCTGCAACGCGTGTGGATGTGTCTTCTTGCTCTTTGAATTATGACGTACTGCCAGCAGGAATCCCCATTGACTGCTGAAATTTTCCCCCGTAGCAGATGTAGCTGTCTGCCTTTATCTACAGAGACCTCATTGTGTGTGTTTTTGTTTGTGTGTCCGTGCATGGATGTGTGTGCACTTCGTTTGTACCCTTCAAAGTTTCCATCATTTTTACTACATTTTACCATTACGTATTTATTCTTGCCATTCTGTACACAGATTGTTTGCATATATATTAGGGGTATCCCAATACCATTTTTTCTCAAATCAAGCACAAGTACTTCAATTTGGGTACCCGCCAATACCAAGTACTGATACTGAGTTAGAACTGAAACATTACTCAATAACTTTAAACATTTCTTTCTTATGGGCCAACAGCCCCTCTGACTGGATCAAATCAAATTTACAACATGATATAAAATGTTGCAACATATCAATACCAGTACTGTTATTGATATCAGTCTCGAGTATTGGGTATTTACAAATACTTGTATAAATGCTGATATCAGGCCCATATGCAGCCTAAGGAATATTCTATCCCCTTTATTCACAGTGGGGAACTAATTATTTGATCCTCCAGTGATTTTGTAAACTACGGAGCATGCGACGGGACATGGGAGATTTTTTTTCTTTTGCATTCCCACWATAGTATTGCGTTACCTCGCAATACCTTTTGCATTCCCCTGCAAAAGTCGTTTATCACTGTTGTGCCTGCTGGTTTATTAACAAACTCACATGCTCACCATTAGCGAGTTAGCCTATTGCTTTAATTCAGCTTTAGAATGAATATATCACACAGCCACGCATGGAAGTATGTTATATGCCGATATTTTAACACAGTGCAGCCACACAACTTCAATGTCAATTTCACGAACTTGTGGCGACACATCCTGTTTTGGTAACAGGATATTTCAAAATAAAAGTCTGATTTAATTCAGTTCACATACAAAACAAACTTTTGCATGGGAACGCAAAACACTTTTGCAAGGGAATGCAAAAGTTTGCGAGGTAACGCAAAAATATTACAAGGTAACGCAAAGATATTGCGAGGTAACGCAAAAGAAAAAAATCCCTCCATGTCCCCTCGTGGGCTCCGTAGTAAACAGTCTTATCTTTTTAATGGTAGAAACAAAATATCCAATCCTAATCTAGACCAAAAACATGTACAACAGGTTGCCTTCAGTTCCAGGCCACCCTTGCAAAAAGAGATTTTGCGATCTCAGTGGGATTTGCATAGTTAAATAAAGGCAAATAAATAAAATGCACACCCTAAAAAATCCAAGAGAAAACTCATTACACAGCAGGAAAAATATTTTTCATGTCATTGAGTGAAATGAGCTTTGATGTCCAAACAAAACAGGACTGTGGTTTATGCTGGTGTTCAGATTAAGATTGAGTTAAAATATAAATATGAACTCTTTTTCATTTTAAGATCTGCATTATAACAGTTCTGAAAGAAAGAAGTACAGTTTATCTCAGGTTTTTACTCCTGTTACATTTTTGATATGTTTGAAAATCTAAGGAAGTTTCTCACACTGAATTTACTCTGCAGCAAAAGTAAAAAAAAAAAAAAAACTATTTCTTTGTCCATCATGAGAACCATTTTAGTTTAGGCTTTTACCCATATAAGTCAAGTGTATGTATAAGCTGCTGCAGGTAATAGGTTAAGAATTAGTCACTGTACGATCTGAAGGCTCTGCTCCTGGCCTGCAGGGCAGTACAGCGTTGTAGTACCAGAGGATCAGGTAACTATTGTTCACCTGTCAGTGGTGTCATCATAGCTGGTTATTGTTGAGCAGTTTCACTCATATTGGATTCCTCTCTAGTACTTTTAAAAGCATTTAGTTTCTTGCTCGGAGCGGATTTATTCGTTTGTGTGTCTAGTTGATGTTTCCTCTGTAGCTGTGTTCAGTTTGGGTATGAAGGCTATAATTTAGCATCAAATCCGTTTGTTTTTATGGTGCTGCACATAAACAAATGCAGGTATGGACTGGAAAATCAAACAAAGCTATAAAATTATGTCTGTTTTTTAGTATAAATAAGTGTAAGGAAAAGAGATACTAAATAAATTAAAAAAATGAATCAGTTTGTCCTAAAATCTGTAGTGTTACACACATTGTTGATTCAACCTCCATTTTTTTCTTTTATTTTTTTCATTTCTCACACACACACACACACATACACACACCCTTTGTTTGCTCTGCCAGCCTGAGTGGGGCCCAGAGGAGCTAACGAGGCAGCACTACATAAAACAAACCCCTCTCTAATAAAACGCCCTCATCTCGCACCGTGTGGTCCAGCTGCCTGAGAGATCAGCTGAGCCTCACAGCCACTTCGCGTCGCTCCGACCGTTGGAAAAACTTGCTTAAGGGCCTGAAAGGTCCTGAATGAGGTCAGGGTAGCGAGCAGGTAATGATCTCTTAGTCTTAAGGGAAGCATATTTTTGTCCCCTAAGAGACTTTAGATGTCTGGAGATGAAACTGAGGGTCTTTGTTGTGTGCAAAACCGAGGCAGTGATGAGCGGTCTGGGTGGAAATGTCAGATCCCCCAGGGCTGTGAGGAAAAAGGGAAATCCATCAATCTTTCTCTTTTATCAATCTTTAATGGGCGAGTCTGTTTTTTGGTTTTGCATTCTATTATTTTATGACTCGTTTTGTGTTTTTTATGTTGCATCTTCTATCTAAAGCTCTAAACTGCTTTATATGATGTTAAAGGGGCAATATCATGTAAAATCAACTTTTTTGAGTTTTATATCATGTTATAATGTTATACTCTCATAAAAAAACATGCCCAAAGCCTTGCTTTGGCTCATTCGTGTATGTTTGAGAAATCCTGCAGCGTTTTTAGGAAGCCATGCTGAGGA
>NW_013952686.1:509490-520885 GCF_001266775.1 Austrofundulus limnaeus | reverse complement strand
GGATGGGACAGAAGCGAAGGTGGTTCTTAAAGAGACAGAGGGCAATTTCAAGGCGTTTAGAAACAGATATGATGAGAAGATGTTTATTTTCTATTTAAACATAAAAACACCATTTTAATAAAAGCTAAAGGTAACATAGATACTATACTGTGGTATAGTATTTAAATATATGCCTGAGAAACACATAATATTGGCCCTTTAAAAACAAAAGCATATTTAACACTTCAATCAAGCCTTGCCATGGACACAAACACCTCTGCATACAGACTGATCTGGAGTATTTATGCCCACAACAAAGTCAGGATTTCCTGATCTCAATAAGAGCGTCATTGTTGTCCTCCTCTACAAAACACAGACACACAAGTTACTGTCATGTCCTTTCTTTTCCCTTTGTTCACCCTTTCTGACTCACCCTCCAAACCAGTCCTTCCATTTGAAGTACAGAACACATCTTTCCTGTCTTCACCTTTCCCTTTCCTCTTTCTTTTCTCTCTTGTCTTTGAACTAATCTTGTTACATGACGTTGCCTAGTTGGACGAGACACTTTATGAACAAAGATAATTG
Source organism: Austrofundulus limnaeus (assembly GCF_001266775.1). Classification (NCBI taxonomy): domain Eukaryota; kingdom Metazoa; phylum Chordata; class Actinopteri; order Cyprinodontiformes; family Rivulidae; genus Austrofundulus; species Austrofundulus limnaeus. The sequence continues at coordinate 520,321 of NW_013952686.1, read as the reverse complement.
CCATTTCCTGTTGGTAATCCAGCTCAGTTCGACACTTTGTATTGCACATTAGCTGAAAGACTTTAAAGCAGTTTTAATCTTCATTCTGCTGCCTTCTCATCAAGTAGCCAAATCCACAAATGCTTACAAAAACGAGATAAGGGTCCTGATGTCCCCCTCATGACACAAACTCCTGACGAGGGATGTTATTAAATAAGGCTGCAGTTAATGACTATTTTGAAAATCGACTAAACTGCAATTATTTTTTTCAATTAGTCGATTAGTCAACCATTATTTCTGTCACGTCCACCTGTGCTTACTCTAGCACAGGTGTTCCAGCTCCAGTGCATTTCTCACTTGCTCACCTGTGAATGTCACCCTGTTCAGATCAGGAGATGCTGCTGCTCCCTTCCCCTCCCCCTCCCACTTTTCTGTATCTAGAAGTCAGGTGAAGAGGCAGCTAGAGAGACTGAACCAGAACAAGGCTACAGGTCCAGATGGTGTTAGCCCCAGAGTCCTGAAGGCCTGTGCTGACCAGCTCTATGTGATTCTGCAACACCTCTTCAACCTTAGCTTGACCCAGGAGAAGGTGCCAGTGTTGTGGAAGACATCCTGTCTGGTTCCAGTACCAAAGAAAACTCACCCATCAGCCCTCAATGACTATAGACCTGTTGCCCTGACATCCCACATCATGAAGGTCCTAGAGAGACTCCTGTTGACCCACCTGAGTAAGCAAACAAGCACACATCAGGACCCCCTGCAGTTTGCTTATCATCGTGGAGTTGGAGTTGACGACGCCATCATACACCTGCTTCAACAAACCCACTGTCATCTGGACAAAGCAGGCAGCACTGTGAGGATCATGTTCTTTGATTTCTCCAGTGCTTTTAACACAATTCAGCCTGAGTTGCTTTGTCTGAAACTCCAGAAGACTCCGGTGGAGGCCTCAACAATCACCTGGATCAAAGACTACCTGACAAACAGACCACAGTTTGTGAGACTGAAGGCCTTTGTGTCTAACCAGGTGGTCAGCAGTACAGGAGCACCACAGGGAACTGTACTCTCACCATTCCTGTTCACACTGTACACTTCAGACTTCCAGCACAAGTCAGACTGCTGTCATCTACAGAAATACTCAGATGACTCTGCAGTTGTTGGGTTTATCAGAGATGGACAGGAAGCTGAGTACAGAGAGCTGGTGGACCGCTTTGTGACATGGTGTGGGAACAATCATCTCATATTGAATGTGAACAAAACAAAGGAGATGATTGTAGATTTCAGGAGAAATAGTGTTAGATCAAACCCTGTTTCCATCATGGGAGAAGAAGTGAAGGTGGTTGAGGATTATAAATACCTCGGTGTTCATCTGGACAACAGACTGGACTGGAGACTCAACAGTGAAGCAGTCTACAAAAAAGGACAGAGCAGACTGTACTTCTTAAGGAAGCTGAGATCCTTCAGTGTCTGCAGCAAGATGCTGCAGATCTTCTACAAGTCTGTTGTTGAGAGCGTCATCTCTTCTGCCATTATCTGTTGGGGCAGCAGCATCAGAGCCAGAGACCTAAAAAGGCTAAACAACCTGATAAAGAAGGCTGGTTCTGTTCTGGGGACGACTGTGGAATCTCTGAAGATGATGGTGCAAAGAAGGATTTTACATAAAATCAAGAACACTGTGGACAACCCTGACCATCCTCTTCATCAGACTGTCATAGAAAGACAAAGTGTCTTCAGTCGGAGGCTTCTTCCACTTCTCTGTAATACAGACCGCTTACAGAAGATCTTTCCTGCCCACAGCCATCAGCATCTACAATAAGTTTTTAGTTAAATGAGTTATAACAACACCTAATTTCCCTCTGGGATCAATAAAGTATTTTTGAATTTGAATTTGAATTCAAGTTCTTTAACTAAGATGGTTTGAGACTCTTTGCTATATTATTACCGTATTTATTCAAGTATAATGCGTAAAATTTAATCCATAAAATCATCCATAAAGTCGGGGTGGGGGGTAGTATTATACTCGGATAAATATTTTTACTTATGTATTTTAACTGAAATATTGGCAAAATTATCGAGTCCGGAAATGAGACCGCGTTGTAAAAAGCAGATGAAGCGAGCTCACCTGTGACACTCCTCTGTGCTTCAGAGCGAGATAATAACAGATCCAGGCAGGCGACATGATGTGAAAAAAGGGGGAAAAAAGCAGTCCTGCAGCTCAGTAATGATAACAAACTAAAAACATTAGTGTGTGACCGAGCCGCTGCTCTAACAACAACAAACACTTGTTCGTCTGTAATGGCTGCCGTCTACCGGCGTTCTAAAAAAGTTTGTATCCCTGAAAAAAGTTTCCCCATAAGAGGGGGCGCTCGCGAGTAGGAAGTAATCTGCTTGCATCTGCTTGAAGATGGCCCAAATCTCATATGAAGTCTCTGACTTTTGTGTTGTCGCATCCTGCTGGACTATGTGTAAAATGCCAGAATTCATATGATGCTCAAAATCATAGTTTGCTGATATATATATTTGTTATCAAAATACCTTTTAGTACATATGTTGTTAAAATAAAATAAACAGTCCAATGATCATTTTACTGATTAAAGACTGCAAAGGCTGAAAAATCTTGAAGTCTATATGAAATTGGAGGTAGTTTGAGGATTCAATTTTATGCTTTTTAAGCTCAAAAAAGCGGGGCGTCGTATTATACATGAGATCGTATTATACACGAATAAATACGGTACTTACGTCAGAGGTGCTTGGACTCTAGAAAGTTTAGTTTTTGTTTAAGATAAGCATTTTATTTCAATCTCAGTCAAGTTTGACATTAATCATGCAAGTATTTTAATGTATATGTATATACATACGTGCTATATTAAATTAATTTTATTCTTATTTAATGATTTTTTTTTTTTTTTTACCTCTGTTTATATTTTTGCACTTGTGTTTGTATCTCAAATATATTTTACTTTGGAATTTGATCTTGACCTAATTTTCTTACTATGAAAATGCAGTTGCTACTGTTTGAGTTTTTCAGAATAATCTAGATCTGCCCGGGGAACTGCAGCTTAATTCTCGATTGAAAATGAGCTCTGGTGGCATAAATGGTTATTTGGGACTTGGTTCTGTTTTTAATCTGTGTATTCTGTTGGATTTATGTTGGTGGTTTTGAAGAAACTTGGAGAAAATGAAACCCGGAGAGCTGGAAGAAAGAAGGAGAGAGTTTACGATAAACAGCTAACTAATGGCGTAAGTGTCCTAATTGGTCAGGGATGTGTGTGCGTGTGCGCGTGTGCGTGTGCGTGTGTGTGTGTGTGTGTGTGTGTGTGTTAGAGAGAGGCTGAGTGTCTTCAAGAAAGCAGCTGTCTGTGAGACTTGAGGCTGAGGGCACAAGGTCGGAGGGAGCCCCCCACAACCAGCTAAGCTGTCCTTACACACCCMCCACCTCCCATCTCCTCCTTGTATAGAAACCCAACCCAGTTGGCCTTTCATGTGGTCATGGGCTGGCGAAGGGAGGAGAGGCGAGTTCATCGGCGGGGAGGTGACGGTCATGGTGGAAGCAGCCCTCCTCTCTGCTCCTCCGTGTCTCATCTTTGTTTTTTAACTCATAACTCGCTCAAGTTGGGGTTCGTATTTGTTCTAAGGGGGCTGGAAGCAACAGAACGATTTGTGGTTTGGACGCAACCCCAATAGTTTCCAGCTTGCTTTCAGAGTATGGGTGGAGTTCTTTGGGTGTAGTTGACTAAGTTTTGCCACATGTGCTGTTAAGTAATTAAAGGTTGCACCCCGATTCTCTTTGTAAGCTCCCACCCCCTTCTCTCTCTCTCTCTCAAAAAAAAAAAGTAATATGTTTGGATAAACATCTATTTCTGGAACCGCTCTTTCTGAACACTTTATATAAACGCTTTCATGAAAAGAAAAACAGATCAAACCCAATATTTTTTACCCTTTCAGACAAACCCTCTGCATTTTGAGTTGTTTTGACTTTCCAAGACCACTTCAACCTCTCCCTCCGTTTTTTTAAATCTCTCCTCCCCTCACCTCAAACAGAAGCCCATTGTGTGAGCTCATGTCTACCACACATAGCACACAAAACGCACAATAGGCACATAGACACTCACGAGTGGAGCTGGATTTTCTTTGTTCAGTGGGAAGCACTGATAGAAATCAAGTTAAATTTCCAATAAAAACAAAAATCAAAGCTGTCAGTTCAGCAGCTGTATTAGTAAATTTCCAAATTTTGTATATTTTAACAACAAAATTCTATCTTGTTTTCGAGTGAGTCGGTTGTAATTCTGATATTTACCAGTAACAAACAGCTGTATGGTATGAAAAATGTGATTGTCACTTTATTTAGACACGTTGAAGCTGCGTAACACAGATGTTACTGGAAATATTAAAACCTCCTGTAGGGAGGAGTCCCACTGAACTGTGATGGTTTGACAGTGAGTCAGCTGAAGTCATAATTCATTTTCTTCTTTTGCTGTGAAAAAGTGTTTTTGTCTGTTCTGCTTATGATAACCTTACTTATTCAACACTGAGATTTATAAAACAAACTTTTTAAAACCTTAATGTTACGTGTAGTTGAGCAGTACTAAACTTTTTTCTAAAGTATGTTTTTGAATAAAGATAAACTTAGCCTCATGGATTTTCTAGTTCTTTCCCTGTGGAGAACGTTTTAGGAGGCAGCTTCTTCACTTTACTATAAGTTTTCCATATTACACCATTATTAAATAGTATAATGGAGAATAAAGGTTAGCGAGAATGTTCCTTCACAAAGTAAATACCTTCAAATGTATCACACTCAATAAAACAATTGGTGGATGGTTATTTTTGTCCTCTTTTCTCAATCTAAACTCCCTGGATAAGATCAGTTTTCTGTTTTTAATTGCGGCTTTAGTTGTTTTATGCTAATTTGGTAACTATTAAAAATGATTCTTGCCATCTTCTCTTCATCACGTCCCTTAATGAAGAAAAGACTACGAACACAAATTGCTGCCTTATGTCTCAGTTCGTCATTAAAGTTGTGCTATTCTCCATGTTGTTGGGTTGCAACTAATGAATATCCACATTTTAAAAAAATTTGTTTTTGAAAGTTTATCAGGAATCACTAAAAACCTCATACGGTACTTTTTTTGTGTGTGTTTTCTGAAAAACTTGAAAAAAGTACCAGTAATCATTTTTTACAGTAGGTGTGGACGTTTGGGTTGTAAACTAATCAGTCAAACACTTTTTGATTAGCCAACGAAACTCTCCTCCTGTCGTTTACGGCTTCTAACAGATCATGTTGCAAACAGAACTAAATGATATTAAGTAAATCATCCATGATACACTGTTTAAACTCAGGAAGAGGAGATGGCACAATATTTGTTTGCATGAAAGAGACAGCATGGAGACACAGGCGGCTCTCTGTGGCGATGCTAGCTGTAGAGAGGGTTTTTTGACTGGACAGCGTAGGAAGATGTTTCAGCACCATATGTCAGAAACTGTGGCGGTGTTTTTATAACAAGTTTGCAAATGACTACTCCTCAGTTAACAACACAAATATTAGATCTTCTCCAGCTCCTTCATCATCGACGGAAAATAAACCATTTTTGACAGCCACTCAGTTGTTTCTGTTTACCAGGAGTTCTTGTTACAGTTTTTCTTTAGAGTATAAAATGTCCACACTAAAAAGAACATTTCAGTCACTAGAGCGAGAACAGATGTCTTAAGTCTTGTGACGCAAGCTCAGTTTGAAAGTTCAGTCCTGTCTTTAAATTTGTGCCGTAAAGGGATTCACGATTAGTTGTAACATTAGACTTTATTTAATAAACAAATTTAACTGTAAAATAAAGACTGTAAAAACACTGTAGTCTGTTTAGTTTTATAATTTTTAAACAAAAATTTTAAAACAATTACACGGACAGGGCCATTTTATGTACATGCAAAGCATTCTGGGTAAATGGTGACATCGACAGGTCATCAGTGCAAAGGCTGCTAGTGCGGTATATCCACTGTGAAGTTTAATCTTGGACAATATCTGATGATCGACTCTTTTAAATGAAACCAGAGAGCGTTGACAGAGAGAAGGTAGAAATGACTCAGCCTGTAACTGAAAATATGGATGGAGGACCTCAGTTTAGCTTGTTAGTTTGTTGCGCTAGCGCCGAGCTAATACATATAAGGCAATGTAGCGTCGGTGCTAAAGCTAACAGGCTAAGCTGAGGTTCTTCTTCCATGAAGCAGCTCTGAGTCATCTCTCTGTCAACGCTCTCTGGTTTCATTTAAAAGAGCCGATCATCAGATATTGTCCAAGATTAAACTTCAGGGTGGATATAGCTCGCTCACACAGAGGACCTCATCGACGTCATCATTTACCCAGAATGCTTTGTGTGTAAAACAAATGGCTCAGTCCATGTAATATATTTTTAAAAATGTAGCTTAAACATTACAAGAACTGAACATCCTACAGTATGTTAACAGTCTTTATTTTACAGTTAAAGTATGTGTTCATCAAATAAAGTCTAATATTACAACTAATCGTGGATCCCTTTTAAAAATAATCATGAAATGCAGCACATTCACATGGTTTTAGCTCAAACGAGGCAAAAATAATTCCCATGCACATTTCATTTTATGAAGTCTGTTTACATTTTCTCATGTGGGTTTGATTTAAGGTCTTGTTAAATTTTCCCAGGCTGTTAATGAGAGTGAATTTGACATCAAATGCTATGTGGTGTGAGTTGAAGTTCAGCTGCTAACGCTGGAAGCAGAGCTGAAATGGTTTTAGTCTCGTATGTGTTGCAACACGTGAAGCTCATTTCGTTGGTCTAATCAACATGTCAAAGTCTTGAGGTTTTATTGATTTTTAAATTTACGGTTTTGTATATTTGATATTTTGCTTTCATTTTTTTATACTTCTTATTTTTTGGCTTTCTCAGAAACAACTCATACTGTACTTCTTTACATCCAGACAGAAAATCTTCCCCGATGTGAAATGAAATGATGCGGTCAGAGATAACGTCTAGAAAATGGTTCAGCGAAGGAAAACGAAATGTGAGATTTTAGATTAAGTTCTTCAGGAATGTGTGTACCTGAAGGAAGATGAAGCACTAGATTTAGTTAAGTAAAACCTGCACATTCAGTGGATTTTTCTTTTAATTTATAGAAGAATGTTGCAGAATGCCACAATTGTTGGCATCTTTTGAGATGAATTGTAATCGTATATCATGTAGACTACGTTTATCTCACCTGTAGTCGCTTGTTCTCAGGTTTGTTTTTGTATTAAGTTAACCTCATCTCCCTCAGTCTATTAACCATGAACAAATCCTTTGTCAAGCTTGCATGTCCCAGCATCCTGTGGGAGATGGCGCTGTCAACTACATCCTGTTCTATTTCCTGGCCCTGTCTCCATGCTCCATATCCCTTAGACACTAAAACTCAAGCCTCAGAGGAAAAATGCTCTTAATCAGACAGCTGCCTCATCCGATTGCCGCTCAGATTGTTCTTTGCGATTGTCGCCTCCCCCCTGTCCAGCAACAGGATGCGACACGTCTCACACGGTCGCTTCCTGCAGGATCGGAAAAGGTAGAGCAGCGCTGATGGATTTGTCTGTGGGATTGGGGTTGGCCAGAAAGTTTCCTGCATGCCTTCGCAGGTTATGATTAAAGCAAACAATGAAAAGCACCGGCGCTAGAAGTTGTCCACGTGCATAATTACCTTTAAACAAAGGATGGAGCTTCAGACACAGAGCTAAAATGACACAGATATGTAGGAGAAACACAAAGTCAACCACACGCTCTCACTGATTGAGCCTGACTCAGTAAAACCGACTTTTGTTTTATGGGTGTGAGTGGTGTCTTCTAAAGCCCTCTAATTATTTGGCTCTGCTTCAGTACCAGAGAGGAGACGAGGACACAAACTGGAGAGAGTTCGAGCGGGACAAGAAGCCGAGAAAACAACAACAAAAATAAAAGACTGAAGATTTAAAGCAGATGAGCAGCGGGCAATGTCTAAACCGAAAGCAATAATAAAGAGGCTAAATATTTCTTAGCTGCAAAGTTTCAGCTATTCTTTTTTTCGGGGGTCGTCATAGTGGCGACTCCTCCTCCATCTCACGTTGTCCTCGCTCCAAGTTCCATGGCCAGGTGTGTGTTAGTAACACGTTCCAAATGCACACGCCACACTTGAAATGAACTCTAAACCTTTTTATGTGCTCCTTGTGAATGGGATCATGTGGGAATGTCACCTGTCACTAGTAAGGGTTTCAAAGTAGGGTTGGGCAATATTGGCAAAATAATTAATCACAATTAATTGTGGTATTTAGCTGATAATGATTAATTTGACAATTAATCCCCCAGACACCCTTATGTCCTAGTCACATGACCAATTTAGTGGGAAAGATTTGCTCTTCATAAAAAATCTGTTCCAAATTATGTCAAAATTACAGACTTCAGTCTATACATCAAATTTTAAATTGTGTCGATAGATAAATAAATTACAAAACTTTTTTTAAAATGTTCGTCATATTTGAAGCGGAGAGGAGCAGCGAGCGGACTCTGCCTGGTAGCATTAATCGTATTTATCGTCAAGTGCCCAAAAATAATCGATTAATGTTTTTCTGACGATTAATTGCACACKATACGATTATGCCCAACCCTACCCGGAAGACCACGGAAAACAACTGCCTGTATTTCCTCTTTGTTTTTTTCCTGGGAGTTGCGTCTCTAACATTCTTCTACCAATATACCCACTGTCTCACCTCGGTACGTGTCCAAACCACCCGCTTCAGATGTTATCATCCATTAAATGGATGTTATTAGCCGTTATCAGTCCCATAGAATGGCTTCAGACTGTCAGCTGGTTAGTATGAGGCATAAAGCCACTAAGGATTTTTATGCAATCTGGTTCATATGAGGCATAAAGCCACTAAGGTTAATTTTAGAGAAAATGACATGGGCTAYGATAAAGTAGACCGGACTCCGGCGGGAGCAGATTGTTGCATTCCAACGTATATGGCACTGGTAACCCACTAGGGGGCAGTGTCGGGACAGTCTGAAGCCATTCTATGGGACTGATTGCTAATAACGTCCATTTAATGGACTGATAACATCCAAACCGGCTGTCCATACCATCTCATTTTGGTCTCTAACTTTATGTCCCAGCCATTCAGCCTGTGCTGCACATGCAAACTTTCTTTTAAAACATTTTAGTGACATGTTACTTTGAATATGATGCTTCACATTTAGGCTCAAATTTTATTTAGTCTAAGTGGATGAGTAGAAATCAGAGCAGGTTCTGCCTCACGGCACTAATCCACATCAGACGAAACCTGCTCATTCTTCAGGCCTGGTTGCTCATAGGCTTATCCCTGCAACGACCCCTTTTCTGAAGTCTGCGCTAATGACCTCCGACTAACTCAAGCGAAGACCGTAGACATATTGGAAGAGAATACAGCAACCTTAAGCAGATGGCGACCATCTCTGTAGAAGCCTTGGGGTTTAAGGGGGTCACCGTTTAGGGGCTCATTTGTGGTACGCCCACCCCCTCTTCCTGACAGGTTTTTTGATTGGTCGACACGTCTGTGGGCTCTACACACGTGCAAAGAAGTCGGTGCAGAGGCTGCAGACTGTGTGTGTAGCTCTTAAAACAGATGCTTGTACAGAAACGGTCGAACATGTGCAGTAATTATTAGAGATGCCTGTGAAAGTTACAAGGATTTTATCCCGAAGACCTTACGAGGGTAGGTGTGTTTGTTTTCGTCTTACATGTGTGTTCTTGGTGGGGACGCTTGTCTTGGCAGGTAAACAACGTTAAGGCTTAAACAAGCAGATATTTATGAGCAAGGCCGGATTAACCATATGGGCAACTGGGCAATTGCCCAGGGGCCCACGGTCTCTATAAAGGGCCCTGGGCAGTGAAGGCACGGACAYAACGGATGGGGGATATGCATGGGACATGTCTCCCCGAGTCCCCGCACTTCCTGCTTCTGTGCTCTATGTCCTCCTCCGCACTTTTCTCAGCCGTTACAGCTGTTTTATCCATTATTAACATGTGGTAATGCGTTTTCCTGAGCCGTCTTTGAACGCACCATAAGCGTGCGCATGCTAACGTCTGCAGATCATGGATAGAGGAGAAGTCCTGACCCGCCTACTGAGCAGAGCCTCCCGGTGTAAGAGCAACTAAAACTTGGCACAGTTTTTACCAAACAAACCATGAAAGTTGAGTCATGCTGTTGGAGGCAGATAATGTTAGCTAAATGATGAGTTAAGCATTATATAATGTTTAGCTAGTTAACATGATTAGTTGTTGTTACCTGTTACACCCCTTGCCAAGCTAAACCCATTCATTTATGTGCAGAAGTTTTGCTGGCTTGCTTTCCACGTATTTAAAACAAATCTTCATTGCCACAGAACAAGGTCAGGGATGAGACAGACCAGATAGCCTACAGCAGCAGGGATCATAATGCAGACTTTTTCTCAGGTAAGGAGAAATTATGACTATTATTCTTGAAGGGGAACAGTCTTAAAAACTGGTGTAAAGTTTGAAGTGTCTACTTTTGACATAATTTGTAACAGAGTCTCAGAGAATTAACCACAGAAAGATGGAGGTTAAATCACATGACTGGGTCACATGTTGTTGCTGAGAAACCAGACAGGTATCAGGACAGGGTTTTCACAGATATTTCAGAAGTACTCTTCATACTCCAAAATATTTTTATTTTATTATTGTTTCTACTTTGGTCCAAAATAAATCTAGAATTTATAATATTATTTTGTTATATACTGGTAGTTAACAAAGAGATGATTGATAGGCTTTGTTCAAAAGCAAAAACTGACATGGATGTTTAAAGATGTAGTTTCATTTTGTTTATTATATAGAT
>NW_013952686.1:503471-508397 GCF_001266775.1 Austrofundulus limnaeus | reverse complement strand
AGTCACAGGTTTGTGTACAAAGAACCAATGTTTGACATTTACACAAAGTTATCTGCAGAAATTTTCTCCACGTAGGATATAAATGGCTGCCAGACATCAAAGAATTTGTTTACATATCCCCTAACAGTTCTTCTCTAAATGAATGTAAGACATAACTTCTCTTAACTGAAGTCATTTCCAGTTAAGGTATTTTTACTTACCGACATATCTGCTGAAAAATGTTAGCAGATTTTTAATGCAATGAGCCATTTATTCAAATCTTGTTTATAAATAGCTGCATCCGAAGAGTTGATTTTGTCTGTAAAAGGTTGCTAACAAATACTACATTTATATTGTTTTTAAAGTGAGTTGCAGATTGTTTGAAGTTGTTGAATGGTGCATTAAACTACAAACTACAGAGAAAAGATGTCCTGCTGTTTGAGCCGTCAAGACTGAACTTCTATCAGTGTGAGCAAAGCAAACATAAACTGTTAAGGCAAAAATAAAAAGTAAATAAAAATAATAAAACTAACCATCAGCACCAGCTGGTGGAACCCCGGCTCACTAGTAGTAAATGCTAGCAAACACCTAAGACAACTTCAAAATTAGTAAGTGCACAGCAGGTGTGGCAAGGTGGGCACTCCATCAAAGTGGAACATGGTTTTTATTATTTAATGTTCGCAAACAACTTGTTTTTTCTTCTGGTTGTTTCTTCACTTTTCAGGAAAAAAAAAAAGATCTTTGGGGAGTTTGAATGGATAGAAGGAAAAACATTTTAGAAGTTCAGCACGCCATTATAAAGAATACGTACTTTGTGTAGCTGCCTCTAAAGTGATTTGTCTGGTAGGAAGAACATCAATTAGTTTCAAAGAGATTCTCAAAACCCGGCCCAAAAACTTTCTTAAACATTTGTTTATTCATTTTCCTATATCTGTTTTAAATTAAATGCTGAACCACATAGATATGATTTTTATTGCAACAAAAGAAAACTTGATTTTGGAATTTAAACCTTCATCCTCTTTAATTACAACAGAATGCATACAGAATGTGCGTTCTTTGGGGGCAATCAGTTTGCTCCTGCCCCTTAAAAACAATTAGACTTCTTTGCGGGAACAGGAGGAAAYAGCCAACAGATGGCAGTTTATTCAGTTGTTTAGAGAAGTTTGCACCTTTAGTGTCGACTGTCACACTTTTTTCTTTGTGACCATATGCTGAACATTAGCTGRAAACATGACAGATTGTTTTTCTGCCATTCTCAACAGACATTCCCTGCATTTCCACATGGCTTGAGTGAGATGGTTAAAAAAAAACTGTTGCATTATGTTATTTATTCCCATCATGCTCAAACATACTAAAGTTATCATCTGTTCTGAGAAAAAAAAATGTAGTCATTGGGGTAAACTTAAACTTATCATATCATCAATTATATGACCAGTAAAAGCACTGTGATTTTATAAATGTTCCTCAGGATAATTAGGACAGCTGTTTACTCTTTGATGCTTTTACACACTCTGAGTCACTGCTTCCTTCTGTCAGTGCATGACTGTATCTGTGCTTTTAAATTATGTGTTTAAACAAACAGACTGGCTCAGTCTCAGCCAAAACAGAGCGCACACTCCCATCTCCAATCAGCCTTTTATTGTTTTGAAGTCACAAATCATTGTTGTGACAGTTTAACAAAGAGAAAGGCTACTGCGGTATTGCATGTCTGGCTTTGCTTCAGCTATTTAAAAAAAACTCAGATTTGTTAAATTAAAACCCTTGTCTCGTCCTGATTGGGAGAAAAAGTTGGCAAAATGATGGATGCTGTTATAACAGAATGACACAAAGGCCTGCTATTTCCTGGTGAAAAAATAAAGTCCTGTTTGCACCAAATTAAAGGCTTTCTCAGAGCCAAAACRTGTGCCAAAAAAACACAGAGGAAGTAAAAGTTTGTATGCACAGTAGGATGCCTAATTTACAGCRTTATGGCTGTGAAAGACGTGCGATACTGTATTTGGTCAAGTGTTTACGACAGTGCCTCACCCTGTGAAAAATCTTACCTTGGAAATAATTAAAGTTTAGCAAAGTAGCTGAGTTCTGATCATAGATCTGAATCAGGAAAACAACAAGTGCATCTAATCAGCCTTTTCTGTGCTTGCAYTTACATGCAAATATCTGGTTCTGAGCAAACAAAGTAAATATAGACGGCCAAGTGAAAAAGTATGTACAGTAAATAGCAATTCATGTTTGCCAGAGAAACTTAATCTTTAAAAATACAGGAAGTGACCAGACCTCTTTTGGAGTTTTCTTTATTTTAAATCTGCCTTTAGTTGTGCTTAAAATAATCTTTTTATATATATTTCAGCATAAACACAACATAAAACATAAACATAGTCAGTAGAAATCATTGTTAGCAATATATTAGTTTAATTATACATATATTATGTTTGTATATTTTACAAGTATTGCTTGCTTAAGAAAATGACAGGTGCAGAGACAAATACAGNTATTAGTTTAATTATACATATATTATGTTTGTATATTTTACAAGTATTGCTTGCTTAAGAAAATGACAGGTGCAGAGACAAATACAGAATACATTTAAATGGGTTCRTTTGCAAGTCTTTTTTTAGCTTTTTTAAAATAAGAATCTCACTTCTGAAAAAATAACATTTCATGTGTGCAGCAATCATGACTTAAATATATAAATAATTAATGCTTGATATTAAAATATCAGTTAAAATGTGTTTAACAATATTAAAAATAAAAGAGGGGGAGGACTGAAGGGAACGGGACTGTTGTGCCAACATACAACTTGTCAGTTTGCTGGGTTGCTCACAGGTAAAAGTCCTTACCTGAGTGTTGACAGGGGCACAGTGGGAATCTGTTCAGGGTAATGTAGTGGAAAATAAGAATTGCGAATTGGAACAGCCTTTTACAATGTTCTTTAAAATAAGAGGGTCTCTTTGAAAGGTTAATGACTGCCATTTCTCCACAGTGTTTGCACATTATTCAAATGCCAAACAGGCAAACTTTAATCAACAGTCTGTAGCACACAGGCAAGTGATATGCTTCCTTCCAAATGTGTTCATTAGATTTCTCATGTATTATTTAAGTAATCAGACAAGCATGTCTTTTCATTCATGTTGTGGCTGCTCGGTACCTCTTCTAAGGAGAAGTTCATTCTATCTGCTCCACTCTCCACCAGCTGGAAGTTTTGAGGCCTCAGCATGCTCCCTCCAAACTCCCCAAATTGTCTCTCATGTTTGCAGTTGCATGACAAAAATTGCATAAGTTTGTTTGCAGCTTTGAGTTTTCCACCCTTTTTTGTCGCAACCCGCCAGGAGAAACTTCCACCAATGTTCATTATTGTGCGATTTGTCAGAAGTTTGTGGACGTGTTTGTTTATGCTGAAAGAGTTTGGACTCTGAATTTTGCATCAACTCCAAAATCTGTTAGAGGTGGACGATGCTAGGAATGTTGCTGATCTGAGTAAATACAGCACTAGTATCACCACATCTGATACCATTACTTGTCATTTTCATTGAAAAATGTTGTGGTTTTACCTTTAGTTAGTTGTATATAAAACGCAGAACAAATATTTTAGGCAAATAAAAATGCTTTGTATRTATTAACTTTAACAATTTAAAACAATGTGAAGGCGTAAAAATAATAAAATAGTTCCTCTATTACCTTATACGACATACAATTGTTTAAGAAAAAATATTAGTGCAAAACCCAGCTAGTTGAAGCAGATGGCCTCCCGTCTAATTCTGCTGGAAGCTCCTTCTTGTTAAAGGGGCAATATTATGTGTTTCTCAGGCATATATTTAAATACTATACCATAATAAAGTATCTATGTCACCTTTAGCTGTTATTAAAATGCTGTTTTTATGTTTAAATAGATAATAAACTTACCTTCTCATCACTTCCTCTTTTAAACGCCTTGAAATTGGCCTGTCACTTTAAGAACCACCTTCCGCTTCTGTCCTGTCCCATTTCAGTGCAGGGGGTGGGGGGGTTGTCCATGTGCTATGATGCAGTTTACATGGCATCTGAAAATACATTTCCTCAAAGGTATTTTGAATCTGAAAAGAGCTTCACTGAGTGAGAAGTAGTGTTGAGTAGAGATGGCCGGATTGATAGTAATATCGATAATATTGATACCAACGCTGGTATTGACAGTGAACAATAATCATGTTAAAAGATTGATACTCAAGCTTTGCTCTTTCCCGCACACACTGACTGCTATACACGTGGATTTTTCAAAGTCTGCTCTGTCTGTAGTGCTGCACTGTGTCACACACAGCACAGCGCACCCCTCACCTTCTTTTGTTGTTGCACCATCACGTGACTCATCAGCGCAGAGCTAAYCAAACAGCTAAGCTAAGCAGGTAGGCTGGCCCACCCACTCAGCATTCTCACTGAGCCCTCAACCTCAGGAGATTTTGTTTTAAGTTGTGTTGTGTGAAGAAAATTCCTTGTTTTTGTTTTTCCTAAGAACAATTTTATTATGACCCCGGCACGCGAGTAATTATTTATTTATTTTATTTTTTCAGTGATTTTTGGTCAACAGTACCACAAAAACGGCTCCACTGATCAACATGAAATCTGGCGGGGCTGTAAATGGGTCTGACCTACACTGCGCCAGCCAACAGTTTTACGATAGACCCCACATTTGAGGAGGGGGCTCCTTTCAAAGTGGGAGTGTCAGGACATGAAAAATCGCTTATAACTCAGAAACTGTTCAACWTAGAAGCTTCAGATTTCTTTTTTTGTTTAGCTCTCATGAAGCTCTATCCATCAGGTCCACCAATCAGTGCCCCCCCACCCCTTCGGATCCCAAATTTACCTGAAAAAGGGGGGTCTGGACATGCAAAAATGCTTATAACTCAGAAAATATTCAGCACATGAGCTTCAGATTTCTTTTGTTGTTTAGCTCTGATGAAGCTCTATCCATCAGGC
>NW_013952686.1:492324-502362 GCF_001266775.1 Austrofundulus limnaeus | reverse complement strand
TCTCAAACATGCATGAATGAGTCAAAGCAAGGCTTTAGGCATGTTTTTTTATGAGAGTATAACATGATATAAAAGTCAAAAAAGTTTATTTTACATGATATTGCCCCTTTAAAAGGGAGTTTTTCTTTTCCACTGTTGCCAAAGGTAAAAGGTAAATGGACTGTACTTATATAGTGCCATTCTAACCAACTAGGATACTCAAAGTGATTTACACTACAATATATTCCCTCATTTATCCATTCGCACAGCACTCTATTATGTTTCTACAAAGCTAATGTGTACAATCATCATTGGAGACTAATCAGTGCCATTTACACTCATACACTCCTGGGACACACATCAGAGGCATTGGGGGTGAAGTGTCTTGCCCAAGGACACAACTAAGACAGCTGGAATGGGGGATCAAACCAACAACCTACCGGTTCCAGGATGACTCCCCTAACCATTCTGCCATGGATGCCTCAATGTGCTGCTCAGGATGGGAGACTGTGACAGAGGGAAGTTCCAACACAACCTACTGGCTTCTTTAGATTTATTATTTTATGTGTACAGTGCCCTGAGATGACATTTGTTGTGACTTGGCATTATTTAAAAATACTGAATTGAATTGCAAAAATAATGAAAAAGAAGCAATGATTTAGCAATAATATAAATATAACTATGTCAATAATACAACAAAATGTAGCTTCCATTCCATGGGGCACAAGAACTAACAACTAACTCCAATCAGGAGATTCTGCACTACTGACTTTATTTTCCACTTTATTTGCGGAAATATAGTCAGTTGTGCAAATAAAGTCTAAAGAACCAAACTGATCTGATGCTCATTTTGGTTATGAATAGTATTGATACTTATTCACCAGTTCTGACTGTTTGACCCATTTATTATGATAGTTAAATGACCAAAAACTCATGGGTGGAGATAAAACAGACATTTTGCACAGAGGAAACTTTCTACCAAAAAAATGTGATGCTTTAACCGGGATAGCTTTGTGGACAAAGTAATGGCAGACATCTGAGTTAAAATAAATAGTGTAGACTCCAGTGGGAAGAAACCCTGTGCAGTGACATACACCACAGCAGGGGGGGGGGGGGGGGTGTCCCTGGAGCTGGACGTGATGTGTCTCAGGGACTATGAAAGGTGTGCGTGAAAACGAATGTCGAGCAACCACGTGACAGCACATCCACTGTTTACTTCAGGTCGAGTATGCTGAGCCCTTAATGACATACAAAWACTGTCTTCAGAGGTTTGTTAAAATAGTTTGTTACATTCATATTGATTCCCATCTCTTGTTAAATGCACTGTGCTACAAAGGTGGAGATAAAACTATTTGYTCCTCAAACAACAAACAAAGGCAATGCAGTAAACAGATGGCGAGTGCTGCAAGTGCTTCTTCTACAGTATCTTTTCATTCTACCAGATTGACCACTCATTTAGCAGATTTGTAGTAGAAAAAAAAGAGGAAAAATAAGCCTGGATCCAACAGGACAAAAATGCATTTGTAGCACCCAACAAATCTCTATAAACCACTTTTTACATGCACCAAGATTTAATGAATGCACTGAATGAGGTGTCATTTCATTGGTGCGGTCACACATTCCATGTGCTGTTTACAGGCGAAGAAATAATAAAGCTCGAGCATTAGCATTAAAATGAAAGTTAAACACAAACTCTTTCGGAATATCAATCTCGACCAGGAACACGTATACTGATGGAATACATCTTTTGTAATTAAGAAGGAATGTGTGGGAAATACAAGAGGAAGACGGAGCGTTAGAAGTAAACGAACTGCTCAGAAAGATGAATGCTATTATAAAGTGAGTGTGAGACGGCTGGTGTGGAATAACAACCTCCTCTGCCACATTATGTTAGTGCACTTCTGATAAGATCATTGGAAAATGGCTGCAGCTGAAAATAATGCAATTCATTCTGTGTTGCTGAGGGACACTACAGGGTCCTAAATGAAGCATGTCTTCTATTAGACCCCTAAAGAAACAAACTAATAGCCMTGCAAAGACTTGCCATTTATAATATGACTATAATTCGTATGATTCATTAAGCAGGAACAGAAAACGATGGTATACTCTGATTAGAATAGACCTCAGGGGAAATTCTTATGTTAATTTATTCTGAAATCTCTCATTGACTAAGCAACTTGTCGTGCTATTGAGTAGATTAACTCCCCAGGTCACATTGTATTGTAGTCTCATATTGTCTCTGCATTATGTATACCAGATGAATGTTGTTTACATATGTTTAATAAGTAAGGCCATTTGTTTATACTCCACCACAGAAGTTAACCCTTTATTAAACCAAAGTCCATCCTTAACTGTGATAATGCTCCCAAGCGGCATTTTTAAACAGAAATGTATAAGGAAAAACAAACAAATAAATACAATAGAGTAGATAACTACAGTTAGTAGCAACTGTAAAAAGCCCAGCATAAATATRAATAAAGAAATGAGAAAGCAGCTTTATTCATGGAAATAAAAATGTCAGGGAAGATGATGAAGGTAAATAAACCAAGCTTAAAATGACTGGGGAAGAGGCAGCAGGTGGAGAATAAGTCAAAAATATAATTATAACAAAAAAATGAAGGAAAACCAAAACAAGGCTGAAGTAAAACATAGACAATGTGTCTGAAAAAAAAAAACACCAGAAATAGGATTTTATGATAGTAGGATAAATCAAGAAAACCCAACAAGTAACACAGAACAGCAAAGATCCAGCACTAAATTATAGTAAAAAATAAATACATAAATAAATAAATAAATCAGGTTGACTATATTCCAAACTCAGTACAAAAAGTAAGAAAATTTGAGTTTGGTAGATTATTTCTTTATTCTAAAAATTAGCRGTAGTGCTGAGTATGTGGGTTGGGCACATGAAAAATTTGAAAATCCTTTCCACCAAACWGTTTATTTTGTTGTTGCTATATGGACACTTATTTTGAGCTTCTGGTCGCCCCTGGTGCTGCCGCTCAGSTGCCTGGTAAAAGATTTATTGCCAAGACACATTGTAAAACTCTTCCAAACACATATTTCCTTACTTGTGCTAAGTACTGTATATATAACCTAAGGCAAACTAATGAACAAGAAAAAAATAAATAAATAAAAACGGGAGTACAGAATAAGAAGCTTGAAAATGGGACTTATTGATGATCTAAATGAATCAAGATAACCGTATAAAGTGTTTGTGGTTAATTTAGTTTTCGTTCTTCACATGAAATGATTTATTTTGTTCAGTATGTCTTATTTTTTGAACACATCTTAGGCTAACCTTTGTTTTCAAAACAACTTAGATATTATTGTTTGATTTATTCAGTAGAGATAATTTGTTGTACTGTGGCCCTTTATTGTATCAGTTATTCATTCTGTGTTTGGAACTGAATGCTGAGTTTCATCACAACAAGCTGAAAGCCAAAGTTTCGAGTCAGTTTTCTACTACATAGCATTGGATCACATCTGTTGTGTACCAGTAACTACAGTTAAGGTCAGCACTTTATCTCTTTGATTATCATCCAACATTTCTTTTTACTCATTCAGCACTTAACTGTTATATCAAAGGCCCTTTTTGTTCCTGGATGACCTCCTCCACCAAAACACTTAAGAGCAAATTTGTTTCCTTTCCTCCCACAAAGCACCTTTGCTTTCAAGCATTTTAGAAGTGGAAAATAACGTACAATTAGTATTTTTAATGTTTAGTGTAGAGTGGTTCTGCCATTGTTGGTTGTGCAGTTGTGTTCTGTGCTTCAGAACTGGGGAAAAAAAGCACACTTAACATTCAGTTACAGTGAATGTTTGATTACATATTTCATTTTGAACAAGATTTCTTCCAYTGATAAGAAGCAAAAAAGCGCATGWATCTTTAAAAAAAAAAAAAACTGACACAGAAACAAAAGCCTACAGGCAGATGTGTTTTTAAAAAATGTTGCGTGACCATATCAGATTGTAAAACATAATCTCAGCATTGACAACCTCCTGAATTTTCTACCTGTACAAAAACTGCATTTTTTACACTTCTTTTCATATTATAAGGACATGGTGAATAGATTGGTTTACAAACATTCACTTCAAGTGCCATCCTGCACTATGAACAATCAACACGTTATATGTTACAATTTAAATATGACCAGAACTAACAAAGAATTAAGTTTTTAATGCATTTAAAAAAAACAAGTGTTGAATTTACTCACCTAAGTTATGTCAATTGATCCTACTAAACAGAGTTGAGTAAATGTAAATCAATTTACTCAACTCTGTTTAGTGAAATCAGTTGATGCAACTTGGTTGAGTAAATTCAACATTTCATTTCTTAGAGTATGCAAATGTACTTTACTTTCTTAATCATTGTGAGCATTTTTAAAACGTTTTACATAAGTGCTTTTCTCATCAATGAAAATTTTACCAGTAATTTTCTTTTAAGGTACTTTAAACACCTCTGCTAGTATTTGCATGTGTTTTGTACAACTTACTGATGGAAAAAAAAAAAGAAAAAAAGAAAGAAAGAACAAGCTAAACAGAGAAAGCATCAGACCAAAGAAGCTAGAAATAATGACTAAAAACAAGTTAAATGAAAAGTGAAACCTCTAAGAAATGAAAACGGTAAGCTTTTAAAGATTTATGATTACAGCATCATTTTATTGTTTGTCTCAGAACAATTATAATCTCAGGTCTGACAGGAGCACATTCCGGCCCCTGCATCCAAAAACTTTAGTGATAAGTGTGTCTTTAAAGTGGACCATACCATAAACAGATAAACAGAAGCAGACCGGTTGTCAGCAGCCCACCGCAGCGGGGTTTCAAACATCGGCAGGAAAAATGATCATCCCTCCCACAGCCTGAGYTATTTGTCTGGAGGATAATTGGTCTCTTCTTCACCTTGCAGCTGTTCACACACACTCCTTTCAGCATGATGTGCATGTGTGCTGGTCTGTGCATGTTGGTCTTTGTGAGCACATGTAGGTGAGTTTGAATCAGCAGAGGTCTGTTTGGTGGCAGAGCTGAGCTTAACTGCTTGGTCCAAATYAAAGTATTCATCTACATCGATTAAGGGGGATCTTTGTGAGCTGTCCATGCTGAAGGCGGAGGGGATTCATGAACATAATCAATTCCCGCCAAGGCTGTACTTTACAAAACAAAGCATTATTTGTTAATTACCTCTCACGTCTTGACTGGCTGACAAATACATCACTTTTCCGCTGTAAACACAATATGGCAACGGAAAAAAAATGTCATCTTTGTCATGAAAAGGCAAACATTTATTTCATGTATTGGTTGATCAAATATATTAGAAACAGGTTGTATTTTCCATCTAGTAAACATGATGGACATCCCTCTGAGGTGATAATTGAGGTTTAAAAGAGAAACTAAACAAGGACAGAAAATCTCTTTAAAAGAACCGTAAATGTTGACAAAGGGAGGCAAAATGTCCAAAAGTATACAAATGTCAATTAGGTTTATATCCATGACACATTAAAAACACAACCTCAGTTGACTAAAGTGATGTACAGTAGTAGTGTGATAGTATGTAGTACAATTAGTAAGTTAGTAATAAAGTGGAGTTAGAAAACTCAAAATAAATGGAAAGTGAGAAAAAGTGTCCCAAGTTAGMCCAGATGAGTGATCATCATCATACTAGCAATTTGTTTGCAGCAGATGTCATTTTTATCCATTAACATTTCTTACCAATCAGGATAAAAACAATTACTATTTCACAATAATAAACTTACCAAGTGCAAATATTCTCCTGATTTCCACAAATTAAAGTAACTAAATACAAGCACTTTGTTACTGTACTTAAGTAAAATTTTTGGGTGTCTATACTTTACTTGAGTTATTCTTTTATAGCCTACTTTTTACTTCTACTTGTTACATTTTCACACAATCATCTGTACTTTCTACTCCTTACATTTAAAAAAAGGCAAGAAGTAGAAAGTCGTTACTTTTATTTCCTTTTTGTTTGTTTTCATTCCAGCTTGTTATTGTAAAAAATAAACACTATCCATATTAGCTGTGCCACCCAGATAGAGTGAATTCAATTGTGGTTGAATGAGAAGTATAGATATACAAAATTCTGATACCGTATTAGTTTGTACATAAACAAATCATGTCACACTCCAGCAGGACATAATCATTAAAATAAAGGACTGTACTTAAGAAGTATTTGTATTTCATGAATCATATTATTGCATTTGGCCACAGCCCTCAGATAGATTTTCATTTTGGAAAAAAATATTTGGGCAGCCTTGATATATGTATATAAACTGAAACAGCATCCCAAATTTAACATAAATTAATTGTTTTAATACAATATAGTCATTTCTGCATTTTTTTTGGCGGGAGGTCACCTCCTAACAAATGTCATTACTTAAAATCTAACTGCTCATTTTAAATCAATACTTTTACTTTTAATATTTATGGTGAGTACAAAAAATAGCAGATACTTTAAGACTTTTACTCAAGTAAAATTCCTAAAGAAGACTTTGACTTTTACCAAAGTAATTTTTAGAAAGATACTTGTACTTTTACTTTTACTCAAGTATCCCTTTGTGGTGGCACGGTGGATCAGTTGGTAGAGCTGATGCCTCTCAGCAAGAAGGTCACCGGTTCAAATCCCGGTCTGGGGACCTTTCTGGGTAGAGTTTGCATGTTCTCTCCGTGCATGCGTGGGTTCTCACCGGGTACCCACACACCAAAAACATGACGTCAGGTAAATTGAACTCTAAATTGTCCCTAGGTGTGAGTGAGAGAGTGAATGGTTGTYTGTCTCGTTTGTCTCTATGTGTGTCCCTGTGATGGACTTGCGACCTGTCCAGGGTGTACCCCGCCCCTCGCACTATGACTGCTGGATATGGGCACCAGTAACCCACACAACCCTGAAAAGGAAGAAGCATGTACAGAAAATGGATGGATGGATGGATGGATGGATCCCTTTGTGGTACTTTATACAACACTACATGGAATCAAGATGTGCTTCAGTTCATGTTTAATATTATTTTATAGTAAAGCCGTAGTGTGCTTCATTTTATAACATATATTTGTGATGAATAACCACAGTTAGTATATTTACACTTTAAATCCCTTCCTTGTGTGTGTATAATGATTCAATGGGTATAAAACAGATGATAAATGCATATTAATTTGCAAATTTTGCCAAAAGACTTGAGCACCTTTGTAATGTATAAGACTCTCACTCTGTTATTGGCACTAGGAGGCAGCCATCAGCACAATGCAGCTTGTAGAATACAAATAGAATATTGGCTAAAACAAGATCAAATTGACTTTCTCTGAGAAAAGTGAAGGAGAACTGTATTTATTGGCAGTGTGGAAGGTGATGATCTGAAACAGGAAGGTCGTTCTGGAGGTAAGGCGAGAGCAGATCAGGAGCGATACCACAGTAAGGCAGAAAGGAAGTGGGTGCTAAACAGACAACACAGTTTCACCTGGAGCTGCAAAAAAGGCCCCAGGGTACAACATCGATGAGGCTCTCATGTTCTGAAGTGCCAAAGTGGGACACAGACTGGCTGCTGCCATGAATTCCTTTTGCTGTTGCTCTCCAAAGCAAGGTGACCTTGTAAATTCACAAACCACAGAAAAACACRCTGAGCATAATCATAAGTCAATTTAGGATTTATCTCACTGCCTTCACTTTTTTTTCTATCTTTTAAGTCATAAGCACTTGCTTTTAGTAAAATAAAAAAATAGCTTTTTATTCCCCTAAAATTTGGTGGTCAGTCATAAGGGCACTACTGTTGTGGAGGTTAAAGTGACTTAACTCATATTGTGGAGTCACTCTAACCTCTGGGTTTAAGAGTGACAGCTGCAACACGGCAATAACTGCATGTCATCCGTGGTGGCTGCCTCCAGATAAACTCAAAACGGCAGAATGACAAGTATATTCAATCTTGCTTGAAGAGGAATTTTATATAGACTTTTTGACACGTACATGCAAAATAATTTTTGTTGTTGGGTTTAAAAGCATTTTTATTTAAAATTTGAAAAAAAAAAGGGCAAACTGTAGCTGTGCAGCCCATGAGGCATTTCCCAACAGCTTTCATCCTTAGCGAGAAGTAAAACACGTTTTCCCTCCCAGTTACCTCCACTAACAGGGAATTAGATCACTTTAGAAGCTTCCTTATCCCATTCCACCTTGAGGCTARAGATGTGGTGTGACAATGACCGGGCTTTCACAAACAATGGAGTCCTCTTTCCGGGACCCAGATAACTCCACCTGACACCTGACAATGTACATGAGCTCCCACAGTGAGACAGAGAGTTCTGTAGCTGTGAAGTTTGACCGAGCGCCACAGTGGCCCAGGGCGCTGACAGAAGCCATGGTAGGACTCAATCTGATCCCAGGTAGCAGAGCTGTTACCATGTCACTGCACCTAGAGAGATTGCAACAGAACATTGTTTACCACGGTGCTCATAAGGCGTTCCCATCTAGGTTGTTTTTTTCTGCGTAAACAGAAATGACAGTGAAGGTATGCTGACGGTGCACGCATCAAAGTCACTTGCTGCCTCTGAGGTGGAGTGATTTTTATCCCATTAAGAGTCACAACCGAGGAAGCCTTCGGGTTTACAGATGCAATCACATCTGCAGTTTCAAAGTTCATTTACAGTAGCTTCGTCTTCATGGTGAACGTTCAATAAATGTGCATTCTTTCCTCAAAGGGCCGCCTAACTTTGCAGTATCATTAACCACCAAGGCAGATGTAATTTGATCAGGGCTAATTTTCTTATTAGCTTCATTATGTCCTCTGGTTGACCCAAGCAAAGCAGCAAAGATAAAGATTCTCTTTGGTTGTATGGCACATTCAGCGGAAAATAAAACATGAGCATTTTGCTATGATCTTGTCTACATCATAAYCAGAGGCGATTGCTCTAAGACTGCAAGGGAAGCAAAGCTTCCCCTGAAATGTAAAAAAAAAAAAATAGATCAAATATCTGCTGTTGTGTGTACGTCATTGACTAAATATGTGCTACAACACGCTGAACATTTGTTCAGAATCAGCTTTTATCACTGGTAACGACGCGGCTTTCCTCCCCCTCATTCCCTCAGCTTCACAGAGCTTTAAACAGTTGGACTCTGAGCTTCCACAGAGCTCATTAGCAATGCAAAGATTGCAGCGAAACAAGAAGAGTCATTGGATAAATGCTGGGCTTTGTCCCGCCCATCGGACGCTCAGCGTCTCTGGGTGTCTATGGGGCAGTGGGCTGGCCTCAGCTGGCTCGAACATTCAGCTTCTGCATGATGAGTGATATGCAGTCGGAGACTGAATCCCTTTTTGACTGACAGCAAAATGAGCGAATCAGCGATCTTTTGATGTTAACATTCCGTGGGAGCATTTTTTTTAGTTTAGTTTCTGTTCTGAGTTGAACCGGAGACTTTATTAATCCTTTTAGCAGCATTTTCTTTGTTAAAAACGACTAGCGACAAATTTAGCTTCTATTTCTGTTTTTTTTTTTTTTTTTTTTTTTTGTAGCTGCTTGTGTTTGGAGATGGACTTCTATCACTCTGACTTCTTCTGTCCAGCAGGTGCAGCTGAGCCCCTTCACCAACACAAAGCACTCACAGGCGAACACACTTCACTCTAGTCTCGCGCCAGTCCCAGCTAGTGAGCTAGCTAGGTAGCAAGCTGCACATAATGGCAGACAGTTTGAATGGTGTGGACCAGATTTTGGCGAAGCCATTTGATAGTCTTCCTTGCGAAGAGAGAAAAACGTAGGGTTACTGATGAACTCCTCATATTAATTTGGTGCAAAAGGTGGGGAAAGTAAGATTAAAATAAACTTTTTATTGATCCACAGTGGGGAAATAACAGGTCTTTTCAGCTGTCCTGGTATGACAAAGTGAGCTGGCTGCTGTAAAAGACTATAGAATAATCTGGAAAACAATTATAAAAGCATTGGATCAATTAATTCCTTTAAAAAAATGACCAACGCAAAATTGTTAAAGAAATGTGAAACTGTTTAATTTGTATGAGTTTGAAGAGTTGTATTTTTTGTTTTGTTTTATTATTTGTTTTATTATTT
>NW_013952686.1:489038-491199 GCF_001266775.1 Austrofundulus limnaeus | reverse complement strand
GTCCGTCCGTCCGTCCGTCCATCCATCCATCCATCCATCCATCCATCCATCCATCCATCCATCCATCCATCCATCCTTCTGTCCATCTTCTGTTTTAAAAATGTCATTTTGTTACAACAGGTTAAGGTAAAGTATGATGAAGCAGTTAGGTTAATAAAAGATGCTGTAATAGCTCTTGATTGTGGTATTTTTTTAAATTTTTTAATTTTTGGTTTTGTTTGGTTTTCTTATCTCGAAATATTAACCACTGGCAAATCAGATTTTTAAAATACAAATAGTTAGATTTTGATTTAAATTGTGTGCACAGCTTGCTCTTTCTTAAAACAAAAATAAATAAATAAATAAAATGCTAATCTTAATATTGTATTAAAAAAACTAATATTTATTCAGCCTAATTATAAGGCATGTCTTGAAAAATGTTTTGCTTGTCTTTAAAGTTTTCTTTAAGTCTCTCCATTTTACTCATATATTGCCAAATTAAATCAAAAATCACCCCAAGAGGCTTTTTACAGACACCAGGAAATCCTTTTAAGGCAACACTTGGCAACATTAGGTGGTAAAAAGCTCCCTTTAGACAGAAGGAAACTGCAAACAGAACTGGACTGAACTGGAGGCCATCTGCCTCATCTGGAGACTTCATTGTAACGTCAACTTAATTAAAGCATCTTAATACTTTCTTTTTCCACCACTGACTTTTTGATGTGCTTCACTCAACACGGTCCACATACTAACGACTCCGACACTTCGCTCCACACTGAGAGGAATGTTGATGACGGGTTGTATTCAGTTGCATCTCTTAAGAGCACACACACAAATAATTTCTTATAGGTAATAGTGACAGCCTGCTGCTCTGATAGGCAGTTGGAAGGGCAGTACACATTTTGAGGTATTTATTTATTTATTTATACTTTTGCTTCATCCCCACAGAGTTTCTCAAAGCCTAAAAACCCTCTAGTTATTTATTTTATTCACTTCTTAAGCTAGCATGGTATGTATCCCTACAAGAAAGCGATTTTAATCCTGAATAATCTGTATTTGAACACTGAAACAACATGGAATGAAATGAGATACATTTATTTCCTGAAAGAGTACGTTTGACAAAGCTAAAACTGAATTGTGGATTATGTTGTAAGATGACAGCAATAATGTAGTTACTGAAATAATTCGTCAACCAATTGGTTAATTTCACTGTAAATTCATGCTGGTAAACCTAAGAAACATTATATGTTTACTGTTATGTTCACTGGTCACTTGTACTTTGGTTTTTATGTATTTATTTGTTTTGTTCCAAGCCTGAAGGTGATCCAAATCCTAACTGAGTGGGGTTTTGACCCTGAACCTTTAAGATGAAACACTTGAAACATTCAGATTTATTTGAACACACGGTCTGGCATTGCACTGAGAGTTTTAGGTACAGGGCAGGTTTGGTTTGAAGAAGTGTGTCATTTCTCAGCACTGCTGTGCTGAACTGCTGTAGCTAACGYGACAGCACGTTAAAAACACAAAACCGGGACATGCTGTAAGTTCTCACTAGTTTGTAATCTTCAAGTTAAACATGTCCACAGAACATGAAGTGATTTTAGCTTTCAGGATGTGAAACAAACTAAGATTACTATAAAATTGGTCTGATTTCACCTTTTTTCTTATCCTATTCCAGAGTTTGCTCTGGTGCTGCAGCTGGTTGTGTGTCGTGTCTTCAGCTGATTCTAGCTGCCTTAGTAACTGAATGTATTACAGCAAACAATAGCAATTATTCTTGTTCTACATTTTGACATTAACAGAATTAGGAGCTTTAGTAGATGTTTAACTGTGTAAAACCCACTGTTGTAGACCGTCTCAATACTACTTTTTGATGGTCTTGATCTCATTTCGGACTCATTTGCACTCGGTCTTGTTTCGGTCGCGTACACTGAGGATCCGAGATTTTATTTCAAGACCAGTCAAGACCACAACTGTGGAAATATTTCAGTGCCAGAATGTTGTCCAATTTATTTGTAAACATTTTTGCTCTCATTGGATGTAAAACGTAACGATTATCMAAGTGTGACTTGTTGGTAATTATGTTTTTTTTTTATTGTTGCCATCCATCACTACCCCCTTTCACTCACGCATGGCACTCCTAGAAAGTGAGCCGTGGTTGTCTGGAAGCAGGAAAAAAAAT
>NW_013952686.1:482679-488408 GCF_001266775.1 Austrofundulus limnaeus | reverse complement strand
GGCCTGGACAGAGCTGATGTTACTTTTAACTTAATATTTTGTTGTAAAATCCTTTGAGGTAATCACTGCAATCAAACGATCCCTGTAACTGCCAATGAGACTTTTGCACCCCTCAGCAGGTGTTTTGGGTGACTCCTCATGAACAAACTGCTCCAGTTGTCTCAGGTTTGAAGGGAGCCGTTTCCAGACAACATGTTTCAGCTCCTTCCAAGGATGGAGGATAAGATATAAGTCAGGGCTCATACACTTCAGAATAGTCCAATATTTTCTTCTTAACCATTCTTGGCTGTTTTTAGCTGTGTTTTGGATCCTTATCCTGCTGCAAGACCCATGACCTGTAACTGAGATTTAAGGCACTATAGTTTCTCTGGTCTTAATCTTGGCTCAGTCTCACCCTCCCTCGGTCTTGGTCTTACTTTGGTCCAGCTCCAAAGTCTTGTTTCAATCCTGATACACTCTGGTCTTGGCTTTGACTTGGTCTTGTGTTAGATGCTCCAACAACACTAACTGAACCCCATTCTGAACGATTCTGAAAAGACTCAAAAGCACCATCTATTCTGGGACAATTTTATCTTAGTTACTCTGCTTAGCCCCAGGTTCTGGTAAGGCCCAGAAAGAGCAACGGCCTCCAATAATTAATACGTTCCTGGGAAAAAAAAGTTTTGTGGCCAAACCATCCCATAAATTGCTGATTTATCCTTCTGTATTGTGAATATACATCCCCTGGGACTCCATCAGAGTGAAAACAAAGAGCTGTAGATGTTTGTCACAAGAAAAACAGCAGCATGATTATCACTGCAGTAAAATCAAATCCCCAGAAAGAAATACATTATTACAAGTCTGTACATCCCACTGTGTTCTTATTTCAGTCAGCTCATTACCCCTGATGTAGATGTCTCAAATTTGCTGAGACATGCGCAATCCTCCAGGGGTTCTTGTCCTAAGAAGCGCTGAATCAGCATTCAAATCATCTGAAAAAATAAATAAATAAATAAAAAGTCGTCTGGGAAACAGAAAGTCTACAGCAAACACATCCAGTTTCTATTTTGATTTATTGCACCTTGTAATTACAACAAGCAAAGGCTCTGATGTGCAGATATTCAAGTACAAGCTGATTTATTTTCGAGCCACACATCCAAACTTGTTATACCCTCATGTAATCCGCTTACTGTGGTGTGAGTGTGCAGTTTGTCGGCACGCACGCACGCAAACATTTCATTGTGGGAAAAGTGCCGACATTTAGGAAATGAGTGCTGACGTCTGCAGGGTGGCACTGCTGTGGGGGATGGCTATAAGCCAGATGTGTGTTTCTGAAACTAGTCATTGGGAGGAAAAGTAAAAGAAATCTAAATATATTTG
The DNA here is from genome assembly GCF_001266775.1 of Austrofundulus limnaeus. Classification (NCBI taxonomy): domain Eukaryota; kingdom Metazoa; phylum Chordata; class Actinopteri; order Cyprinodontiformes; family Rivulidae; genus Austrofundulus; species Austrofundulus limnaeus. Next base: position 487,049 of record NW_013952686.1, on the reverse strand, counting down.
TTTTGTTTCAGATCAAAGCTAAGAATTAAACAAATACTATAAGAAGGGGGGAAACAGAAAAGAACGGCTGCAACACTCCTCTTTTGCGAAAAAGTCAGTGGTCCATAAAAACACATTTCCTTTACAGAAGTCTGCCATGGCAACTTGGTCACTGAACAGTTCACTGATTTCTCCTTCAACATCTTCAAATTCACACGGATATATTTATACAGGTCATACATTCAGCTAGACCTTGGTCTACTTGGAAACAGCTCTTCCTCTCTATGTTTTGTTTTTTCTCTCTTTTGTTGCCTCTAAATTCTCACCCAGTTAACTGAAGACATGCAGCATGTTTATAGATACCTAGTGACAAAAAWTATCATAGTTAACGTCACATCTTCAGAATCTAAAGCATTGGTTTGAGGGATATGTTTTCAAGTTATTGATTTTATGTTTTGGAGCAGAGATTAATTTTCAACCTTGAGAAAACATCTTGACCAAGATATAATAGCTGTATTGGCTTCACTGGGTTTAAGAGTTATCTTCTGCAAACATGCACAAAACAAGCAAGTAGAGATATTTTGAGCAACATTTTTTAGTTTGTAACATTTATGACAATTCAATAATTATTACCAAATGTAATAAATTTACCTTGAGAAAGAATTGCTACCATTTTTAAAATAGTGTTTACTAGCAATGGTTCCCCAAAGAATCAAGTTATTTTACCAAAAGTTGTTTTAGGTGAAAACTATTTTAAGTAGGTGAAGTTGTTTTTTTTTTTTTTTGTTTGTTTCATGTTTCTCAGACCACTGATCTTTCTCATTTACTTTAATCATTTCAAGCTTCATTTAAACAGTTTGACACATGAGAAACTCAGAACTTTTTAAACTTTTTTATGATTGGCTCTGACAGGTAAAAAGTAATTAGGTAAAAATAAACTCTTGTTCATTTTGTAGAAGAAGGTAAAAGTTGAGGGGAAAATACATTCAACTAACACATTCTCACTCCCGACTCGTCAACATATTGACACTTTTCCAAAGTTCCCTCCGCTTCTTATTTTGGCGCATCAGGTGACCCCCGCGTCAGTCCTTGCCTCCCGCGGCTTTTCCGGGTTGCGCCACCAGGGGTCTTTGGGTCGAGGGTCTGAGGTTAATATGAGGGATCAGGTTTAATGGTTAAGTTTAGGTACTGGGGTCAGGGATAGGATGTCTATGGTGAATATTAGGTAATTTTAGGCTTTGGAACACATAGTTGACGTGAATTTCCTACATTTTCTAAAAATGGTCAATTTTAGGTATCAGGGTTAGTGGTTAATTTTAGGTACTAGGGTCAGGGACAGGATGTCTAAAGTGAATTAAGTTAATTTCAGGCTTTCGGACAGTAGTTTTTGTGCATTTTCTACACTTTCTGAAAATATGACAACATATTCTGCCCCATCTCGTCAATAATTGACATGACGAGGTTACCCGGCGTGTCAAAATCAGACGCAGAGGGAAACTTGGAAAAGCATCAGTATGTGACAACTTGGGAGTGACAATGAATTGACTCAACCCACTAATTTACTTTCCTCTTCATTACCAGGAGTGAAATCAGATGGGTGGCCAGGGTGGCACTTGGCACCTCTGGCATCTGATTGGCCACTCTAGGTGCCACCCCCCAAATGATTAACAAGTGGGGTGGGGTTTGCATATGGCATTTCAAAGATGGACATGCAATGAGTATTATATTTGTTTTACTAGTTGAGGTATGTCATGGGAATTTCTCTCGGCCACCACCACACCAAATTTCATTTCAGTGATTCTAAAAATGGCTGAGTTGTAGCTATTTGAAACTAGTTTTGGCAGCCATCTTGAATTCAGTTTAGTAAAATATTGTTACTTGGATACTACTATGATAATTTTCAGCTGTGTGTTTAAAAATTATTAAATTATAGCCATTTGTGAAATTAGCATTAGCAGTTATGTTAGTTAGGATTAACAATCAACATGTGTATTTATTTATTTATTTATTTATTTGATAATTCTTAATTACAATCACACACAAAAAGTATTTTTTTTTATTTCTATGTTCCCCCTCCCCCCCAAATCCACATTGGCCACCCCTTACGGGGTGGGCGGCTGTGGCGGAGTGGTTAGGTGAGTCGTCCTGTAACCGGAAGGTCACTGGTTTAATCCCCCGTCCAGCTGTCTCAGTCGTTGTGTCCTTGGGCAAGACACTTCACCCACCTTGCCTACTGATGGTGGTCAGAGGGTCCGGTGGCGCCGGTGCATGGTAGCCCCACCTCTGTCAGTGTGCCCCAGGGCAGCTGTGGCTACAGTGTAGTTYRCCATCATCAGTGTGTGAATGTGAGTGTGAATGGGTGAATGTCTGTTAGTGTAAAGCGCTTTGTGGTCCGGAGGGAACTGAAAAGCGCTCTATAAGTTCAGTACCATTTACCAGTATCATTTACCATACAAAACATCTAGCTCCACCCCTGATTCACGCACACTCAAGTTCTGGTTTTACGTGGTCTATCAGTTTGGGTCAGGATTGGGTGGGTTACAATTTGGGACAGTGTRTCACCTTCAGTTTATAACCATCTGGCATCTCTGAGGCTTCCAGTTTTTGTTCAGTATTCAGCAGGAAGAAGACAATGTGTATTTAGCAGGCCTGTTAAATCAACAAGTAGGTAATGTTTTAGGATTACTGACCTTAATCACACAGACTTGTGTAGGCAGGTTTGTCTTTTTTTTTTCTTTATTGAGTTCTTGTATAAATCCCTCTGACTCAGAACAAGGCTTGAAGAAACAGGATAAATGTAACATGAGATGACGTCTTCATATGCTGACAGCAATGTCAAAAATCATCCATAAAAAACAGATACCACACGTTTTATTTTCCTAAATCACAACATCACCACATTTATAAATGTATACAAAACCATTGTTGAAAAGTAAAAGTAAGAATTTCATATCATTTAGTTACAAATATGTTACACAGCACACAGCAAATAATGTTTCTGCTTTGAAGCCATTAATGTTTTGTTTGGTTTTTTTTAACTATAAATGGTGCTCATTAGAAATTTTATCTGAGAGATGCATGGAAATCACGTGATATGTTGTGTAATTTTAGTACATTTTTTAAAGCTACAATACTCTGAACATTTAGGTAAAGTATCACTGTTGGTTTTTCAGGTGACCAAAACCATGTCCAGGACTTCWTGTGACTGCTAATGTTGCAATGTCAACTGAATGAGTTACAACAAGACACTTTTTAATCACTTAAAATAAATGTCAGTATTGTTGGTTCCATTTTGTAGATGAAATTTGGTGGTAAATGCTGATCATTAGAAAATAGCTCATGYTTCATGAAATTCTTGCATTTGTTCCCCTGGACTTTTGAGTCTTTTAACCTTTTGTCTGACTCCGTGCATGTGCTCCACCATTGGTCAATAATTAATCTTACKCTCCTACAGAAGAGTCTGGATAAAGCCAAGCTTGTTTCAAGCATGAGCTTGAGCTTGACACATAAAGCACTAACGAGATAATGATCAGAAAGGCCCCCAACTCCAAAGGCAGGCTGCTTGYCTGGCAGCGCTTGATAATCTCTTCGTTGGTTTCACTCAGCTCCCTTTAATCTGACTTCACATAATCCTTTTTTTATACCCTCCTGATCAAGTAAACACTTAATTACGGCTAATGAATTCCATTCAAAGCTTGGGTAAACATGTCTATCAAACAAGATCATACTGATTTTTAACTGAAGAGAGAAGAGAGAGGAGAAAACACAAATATGGAAGTGCAGTCACGAACAGAGAATTCTCTGTGCCAGTGTGCCAGTGGTATGACAGAATTTGAAAGAGAGCTGCTTTATATCAGTAATAGCAACAATTAAAAAATAAAAATGTGATTTAAAAGGTGTAAATGTGTTGTTGTTGTTTTTAAAAACCCAAACGTCCAAATTAAATATTTGTGACGAAAGAGCAACATCTCCAAATGGATTGACCCTATTTTTCCCTATACCATATTCATTTTAAAAACATGAGCAAAAACCTTCCAAAATGAGTTTTTTGTGACAAAAATATTGAAATAATTTAAAGGGGATATGGCATGCAATAACACATTTTTTTTAGCTGTTATGCATTTTGCTGTGAGTGCAGAAAATTTGAATTCAGTTTCTCCTGGTGCTGCGTAGATATCTTTATATTCTGCTGTCCTTTCAGACAAAAGGTAGTAAATAAACAAGCAAATAAGAATGATGACAATAAGATATTTGGAGAAAAATACAAAAAAATGGACATTTCTAGTGGAGAAATAACATATTGTAAAGTAATAAAAATAATTAAAATAGTTAAACTTCACATTTTTTTCCTCTGTGTCATAGCAGCTAAAGTGTGTGTGTGTGTGTGTGTG
>NW_013952686.1:472942-481549 GCF_001266775.1 Austrofundulus limnaeus | reverse complement strand
GACTTGCGACTTGTCCAGGGTGTACCCCACCCCTCGCACAGTGACTGCTGGGTATGGGCACCAGTGACCCCTGTGATCCTGAAAGGAAGAAGCGGGTATAGATAATAGATAGATGGATTGATGGATGGAGGGATGGATGGATGTTTGAGGGCATAGATTTTTTGGTATCCCTTTATAATCAATCACACAGGTTTGTTATATGCCACTAAATGATATGCTGATTAATATAATGCATGCACTATATATCATATATATCATATATATCATATAATACAGGCATGCTATTGAAATAATATATCTCAGTGTCCTGGATCTCACATCCACAGACTCCTCTCTACTGAACATCCTTAAAAGTGTGAGCATACACCTGTACTCCACAGAGGTTATGTTTCTTTATAGATTGCCCTGTTTACCTTCAACAAACAAAAATGGCCTTGGTCATATGTTAGCTCTAGATCAAAGCCTCCCAGGACAGGGTTATGGATTTTGCCCCTGTGAGAGCAGAACAATCTATATTTATATTACACTTCAACAGCGTGACGCCCAAATGATCCAACTGTGGTTCAGTGAAGTCTGGGGTACTCCATCACTGAGTGCATGCTCATACAAAGCCACATGATTTCACTCTAGTAGTTTATGACTGCAACTTATTGCCTGGTTGTGGTTAAACCCTCAGTGGTACTAATGGCCAGAAGTGCTGCACCTCCCTTGAAACAGGTGATGTATTACAGCAAGGGTTGCATCTCTAACTGGAGATCTGATGTTATAAAGACCTCTTTCTTGTCTGAAGGCGTTTCCGTGACACCAATTTCAGCTTTGTATCCGGAGGAACCTTGTTGTTGAGGATGATTCAGTGTCTCCTTTATAAACACATACGCAGTGGCCAGATTGATATTCTTTACAGAATAATGAATGATTTCTTCTCTTGTCACATTAGTGGGTTGTAACGAAGCTCCTTTTCAAAGGCTCAGAATGGCAGGAGGGGGGATCGCGGCATCTGTCGCTGACAGTGATGAAACAGCCATTTAATGCAAGGCGACAAGCAACACGTGTAGAATCATCACTTTCTCAAGGTGTGGAAGTGGCACTGTCATATTCTTAATCATAATATCCATCCCAGCTCTGAGGCCAGATTAAACAGCCCATTACCCTGACTCTCATTAAAGTGGGAGCAGACATGATAGGTGGATAGTGTGCTCCGTGGCAGAATATTTTCATTTTTTTCCATTTGTACAATAAGAGAGACTTCTGGATTTTTTTACTACTTTATTAACACCTTTGTGAYGTATACGTATGTATGCATCTATTATATTACTCCAAGCAATTTTAAAAGCTTTTTTTTACTTCAACAAAGTCAAGGTCAGAGACAGACTTTCGAGGTCAAAATCAAATTTTGGAGAAAAGCAAGACTCCATTCTGTTTTGTTGATTTTAGTTTTTTTTTTTTTTTATTGAACAAAAAAATACAATACATTATGAAGACATTACACTTTGTGTAAGAAATAATGTAGATAAGGGGTAGGATTAAATAAGTTTATACTTCTTCCTACTCCTTTTTGAAGAWAAAATGCTGCATGTTCTTCATTTACCATACCTAACTAATTTGTGCACATTTTTTAAATTAAACTATTTTTATCACCTTTAGTTTTAATTTTKTGSTTTTGTTTGTATCTGCGTTTTTCCCCTTAAATAAGATATAAGCTTTTTTTAACTTGTTCACATTTTCCTTTATATAAATTTTGAATGGTTCTGCAAAATCTATTGAATGTTTCTTTGTTGAAACAATATTTGACATCTTGACCTTTAATCCCAAGCTGTCTGAATTTAAAAAACATACTCAGATTTGTAAAAATAAGATACTAGAAGTAAACCAATAACATTTCTTGCTTCCTGAAACATCATAATTCTTCATGTGATCATTAGATCAAGTGACCTTCTGAAACTTTACTTCTTCCCCTTCAGGTGCTGAAATGTTTAAGACAAATCAGCCAGTGGGAGGAGAGTGAGACTGTGCTCTTCATGCTAGAGCTCACCTGGGAGACTGACAAGACCTTGCTTTATGGGTCTGCAATTCCCTTCATGTACAACATTTGAGTTAATAGAAGTCTTCATCCCTGACCAACCTCATCAGTAGCTTACTGCCAAGGAAATTATGGGTCTAAAAATGGCTGTACAACAGCAGGGTAACTGCAGGGAGAAGGAGGACAAGAGAACATCATTACAAGGTTAGGAGAGATATCACTTAATAATCAGAGCTCATAAATAACCACACAGGCACAGGGGTGAGCCATTTGGACCTGATGTTGTATTGTTGTAACAATGACAATAGAATGGCATGATAGTCCTCAAAATATTTTGCAGAAACAAATTTGTCAAAAGGAAACATTAGCATGACTAAAACAGATTGTGTATGTTGGATTATTTAAGTGCTACTTTAGGTATATATTACTGTTTTAGGTTTTATTTCACTCAAATTGATCATGAAAGTTGGAAATAACTGAGTTTTTATAAACTTTACTCTCAAATTTTAAGCACATCCTTTAATAAAATGATTACTTAATCTTTCTGACATGACCCATGTGGAATACAATAGCCTGTTTTATATGAGCAGGGTAACAAGTTATTTCTTGCATTTCAATGAAAAAAAGACCGAGATACTTGTTTTTGGACCTAGTGGAGCATGCCCGAGTCCTCCAGTGGATTTAGACCCCTTGGCTTTGTATGTCAAGCCTACAGCTACAAACCTTGGTTTTAAGATGGACAGTGATTTTGAACTTGACCGTCAAATAAGGGCTRCAGTTMAGTCTAGTTTTTATCACCTGAGAAAAATAGCAAAGATAAAATCTATTCTTTCAAGGCAACAGTTTGAAACAGTGGTCCATGCTTTTATTTCATCTCGACTGGATTACTGTAACTCACTTTATTTTGGAGTAAACCAGTCATCCCTCKCACRTCTGCAGCTGGTGTAAGATGCAACTGCCTGTCTTTTAACAGGAACACGTAGAAGAGAGCACATCACTCCGGTCCTGGCTTCCCTCCACTGGCTGCCTGTCTGTTTTAGAGTCCATTTTAAAATCCTTCTGTTTGTTTTTAAGGCTTTAAACAACCTTGCCCCATCTTATTTAACAGAGCTTCTTCACCGTTACACCCCTCCTCAGTCACTCAGGTCTGCTGACCAGTTGCTCCTGGTCATTCCCAGTTCTAAACGGAAGCTCGGAGGAGATAGGGCCTTCTCTGTTAGTGCCCCTAAACTGTGGAACTCCTTGTCCTTACATGTCCGACAGGCCCCTTCACTGTCCATTTTTAAGACTCGTTTAAAAACTTATTTTTTCTCACTGGCCTTCAACCCATCTGAGATTTGATTTTAGTCAACTTTTACTGTATTGGTGCTGATTTTACTTATTTAACTGTGTGGTTTTATTGTGTTTTTGTATTCAGTTTGTCTTTTATGTGTTCAGCACTTTGTTTCAGCAGTGGCTGATGTTATAGCGCTTTATAAATAAAGTTTGATTGATTGATGATTCATTCTTTTTACACCCAGAGTGTTGCTTTGACATGCTTCCAGTCAGTACTATCTCTGCAATACAAAAGTTTTTTTTTTGTTTCTTTCTGCCTCAGTTTTTCATCAGTAACCTGCTGTTGTTGCTTCATTTCTCCCCAGCCTTATTTTTGTTGCTCATTTTCTGCACTGGCAGCATTTTTTCCCTCCCAATAAAGTTATTAATCATTCTGCTTTGACCTCCAACCTTGCTGAATCTTGTCTTTGCGCCCCCCCCCCCCTTAATTTCTAACCACAACAAACAATGTTACGGTATAAATTTTACCATATCAGTTTGTGCTGGAAACAAAAAAAAAAAAAAAAAAAAAAAAAAAAGTCAGTTATGCACCACTCAGCTAATAAAATAGCAGGGAGCTAATTTTTTGGAGTATGTAAAATCTGTTTAGATTTTAAGATGCACTTTATTTAAATTGTTTCATTAAAAAAATAAATAAAACGAAAAGCTATTGTTGCATAATAATGAAACCTAAGGTAAAATTTGAATAAGTTATGTATAAAGTGTCATTAACTAACAATGAAAAGTAAAAAACAAAAAAAGAAACAAAGCACTGGTCAGCTAAGATGCAGTATCACAGCAGCAGCAACACTTAATACACAAATAGGAAGCACATGGCTAAATATCATATGAACACATTCACATTACTAAAGCTTTTCTAAATCATTGCAGATATGTTTATTTCACTGGTAATAAACAGAAAGCACATATTTTCCCGGCATGAATAAAACATTTGCAACTCATCAGTATCACTGGATCAGCAGGAGTCAGTCCCATCAAGGGAGACAGCAACACAGTAACACGTTCCAGTGAGGCGAGAACGGCTGGCCTCGATGCWGCATTCAGTCATTAGCACAAAACACCGCTTCGGTGTCATTACAGAACAATTACAACATGAGCTCTTTTAAAGTTGCTTTTTTATTGTTCCAACTTTTCTACTGCAGTGCTGACAATTGTCTAAAGAGAAACATTTTACTATTTTACACACATATTTTGTTCAAACCATTCTGGACTTTACAGACATTAAATTAATATTTTTCCATTGTTATTTTTGTTTAAAAAATTAAAAAGAGTTGTAAAAAATAGTTGTAAAATTATGAAAATATACAACGTAGAAAGATCAGCAATCCAATCCAMTAGGTAAAAGCATCCATTTTCTCTTTGTGTGTGGTGTTTGGGAAGTGACTGCCTAAATGAGCTCTTGTATTGATGCATTATGGGAAGAGCGAGGGTACTGCCAAAACCATGCCGTCAGTCCCACTTATGCAGGGAGAAGCTCCAGATCAACATATGGTGTATTCAATCTTGCTAAGCCTTGGGGGACTCCTGCAATGACTGATACAGTGAGGAGCTCCATTAAGGACAGGCTGCTTATATTTGCACTTTATTACTGCAAATAGATGCCCCTCCTTTCTTTATGATTGTTTCTGGTCTACTCACTTTCTCTCATGTCAGTTTGATGAAGCCATTGGTTAGGCCGCACAGTTTTTGATTCTTTATGTTTGCATCCAATCTTTTTGTTGAGTCAGAGGTGTGTGTGGCAGTTTATCAGACTGTTTCTGTAAAGTGGTCAAGTGCACCACTTTGCATTTAAGATGCTGCAAGACAAATAGATGTGGTTGTTCAGGAGTAAGCCTTGAAATCACTCATTCGGGATGTAGAGCATTAGTAAAACTAAAGGGAAGTGTTGGGGACACATTCATTCTATTTGTCACGAGTGCTGTAATCCTTCAGCTGGCGTCTCACTCGCCATCTATTGGTTTTTCAAACAGCTTTGAACCTCGGAGCTTTGCCAGGAGTTTTGATATATGACACAGCCATTCACCCAGATTGCAGACCACATACTTTGCTCAGTTAATGTCTCCACACTTGCTAAAGATTAGGTAAAATAGAAAGTAAACCTCCTGACATTGACTCTGGCTTGCAACAGAAGCATTTGTCATGTGCATCAAGAAAATTAGGGTCATATGTTTTATTTTTATGGTGCTTTATTCAGAATGTTGAGCTGAAGACGGCATTTAATTCACCTTATTCAGAAGCAAGTCCTCCTTAGAGCCAGCTGCGATGTGTCACAACATAATAAATGACAACGGCCACAATGGTTTTTGAAAGTAAAAAATGATAACCTTCAGCTTTTAGCAGCTGTTTTCCTGCCGACATGCCACCACAGGAATGTATTAAAAGAATAGAGAAAAATGTTTTTTTTTTTTTTTTTTTTTTTTTTTTTTTTTGTGTGTGTGTGTGTGTGTGTGTGAAAGAACAGTGGAAACACAATTACAACTCTCCCTGGTAGGAAACAAAACTAGCAAATATAATGCAAGTCACATAAAACAAAATATCTGCCACACCAAGTTTTCAAAAGGAAAAAAAAAACAAGTAGAGGAATCCAAAATATCCAGTAAACACATGTGAAGACAGTTCCCGCTGTAAGCGATGTCATTTTGAACTTTTCCCAGAATTAGCTTGGCAGGCCTGACACATTGCCGTTCCTCAGAGTGCATGAGATACACTTCAGCAAAATGAAATATTTTATCCAAACTGAGGTCAATTTCATCACTGTAGTTGTTTTTCCTCAAAGCAGGAGTGGTTAATATATATATTGTGCTGTAAATGTTTTATTAAATAAAATCCCCAGTGTATTTCACTCATTAACCTCCTGTATGCTTTAGTATGCTGAAAGTATTTAGATTTTGTGGCTCATTTTGTTATTGCAAAAAAGTAGACTGAATGGCTTATAATATTAAATCCTGCTTTTAAATCCTTCACACACATTTAAATCATTCAGTTGAGATCTATATGAAATGGAACTGCAAAGCTTTGGTCTGAATTCATCCTTATTGTAACTCCACAAACCCCTCACAAACCCCCTTTCTGAGGTGTGTCTCAGATCAACCCATTTTGAGGCTGTCTCTTTAAAATCCAAACAAGGAGCTTCGCGTCCACACCCACAATAAATCCATTCTGGTGACTTCTGAGTTATGGAGCACTGGTGCTTTGCATATGTGCTGGGATCATATATGTTACCGCTATGTCATATCTAGTTTATAACTTGACTTGTCCATCCAGCCTTACGTGTTGGAGCAGAGTCTGACCCAAAGCCAGAGGAGAGTGAAGACGACAAAATTGTAGTTGATAAATCCACTCATTATTCAGAAGTTCAATCGCAAATAATTTGGTGTAATAGTTCAGAAAATGTCATATAAAATAAAGAAAACTGAACAGGTTGAAAAATATGACCTAGACAGAACATAAAGAAATCTATGCAGCACCGGGAGAGACCAAATTCTAAATTTCTGCACTGCTAGAGACTCGAAGTATACAAGAAAATGTGTTTAACGGATAAAAAAAAATGTGGATTTTGCATGATATACCAATTAAAGACTAAAATGATAACATTAGTGTGTGTGGGTTGTGGTGGTGGGTGTTAAAAATTGTAATGGTTTTCCGTAGTTACCAGGCTCGAGAGACAGAATAATTTTCTTTATTTCTATGTGCCCCTGTGAAAAACCTTGGCCAACCTTGTATTACCTCTTGCATAAGAGTGTAGCTCCACCACTGCCTGGAATTTACACACAAAGGATAAATTAATAACCGTGATGACAACATAAAGTTTGAAGCTAATCACAACTTTGTTACATGTTAATTAGAAATTACCATAGTTTTATGTTTATCTGAATTGGTTTATAACTCAATGAAATAGTATCATATGCCTTGTTTTATGTACATCAATACTTAACTTGACATAAGCACACAGGGACATTCCTGCTCTCATCCTGCAGCTTAGAGAGTTATTATGGAATTATATCTTTGCACATGAATTAAAAGCCTCATGATTTGGAGGATTTGTAATGCAACATAATTTGGCTGAGCAGCAGCCTTAATATTTTACTAGCTTAATCAAACTGCGAGAAAGGCTAATGCACACTGCTAATTGGATTGTGTCATTTAATTCAATAATGAACAAGGGGGGAAATAATAAACAAATGAGATATTCTGCTCATTTATGCAATTAATTCCAATTTGTACCRCAAGTGTCACTTTGTAGAAAGATATAAATATTAAAGGCCCACATTTAAAATGTCCCCCAATATACARTGCGGTAAAACCCACAAAAGGCCACTCAGACAGGCAGAAGCACATATGTTCAAATATTTAATCTACTTTTATCTATTAACTTGAAGTTTTTTATCATAATGAAACATCAAGCACATTAAAAAATAGTTGGGCATGTCGTGCTAAAACAGATTTTAAGCTATGCATGAGGCAGTTTCCCTTATAATAAACTAATTCATCCACTTAAAGGGATCCCCAATTAGTTGTAACATTAGACTTTATTTGATAAACATCTGTTTTAATTGTAAAATAAAGACTGTAAAAATACTGTAGGCTGTTTAGTTTTGTATTTTTTTTTAAATATAGTTTAACATGGACGGAGCCATTTTATTTACACACAAAGCATTCTGGGTAAATGATGACGTGAATAGGTCCTCGGTGTGTGAGATATATCCACCCTGAAGGTTAATCTTGGACAATATCTGATGATCGRCTCTTTTAAATGAAACCAGAGAGCGTTGACAGAGAGGAGAAGACAGAGACGATTCAGTCTACAACTGAAAATATACATGGAGGACAACAGAGCTGCTTCATGGAAGAAGAACCTCAGCTTAGCCTGTTAGCCTTTGCGCTAGTGCTGACGCTATATGTATTATCGCAGCGCTAGCACGACAAACAAGCTAAACTGAGGTCCTCCACCCATATTTTCAGTTGCAGGCTGAGACATTTTTGCTTTCCCCTCTCTGTCCTGGATGGAGGACCTCAGTGACGAGAGGAGAATGTGTAGCGCTGAGCTAATACAAACATATGTTGATAGCATCGGGGCTAATGCTAAAGCTAACAGGCTAAGCTGAAGTTCTTCCATGAAGCAGCTCTGTTGTCCTCCATCCATATTTTCAGATACAGGCTGAGTCATTTCTACCTTCTCCTCTCTGTCAACGCTCTCTGGTTTCATTTAAAAGAGTCGATCATCAGATATTGTCCAAGATTAACCTTCAGGG
>NW_013952686.1:471420-472880 GCF_001266775.1 Austrofundulus limnaeus | reverse complement strand
GCTAAAATAAATGTTTATCAAATAAAGTCTAATGTTACAACTAATCATGGATCCCTTTAAAAAAATCCAATAATTTACTAATAAGAAGAAAATGTAGATTCTCAGTCATGTTTGAAAGCAACGTATCCTTAATCTGTCCYACAACAAAAAGCTGTCAGGTTTCTTCTGCCTGAAACTGACAGCAAGGAAATGGGATGTGGCTATAGCCAGAAGCATTTTCCCCCGAGAAACCACAAACATATGGTCATTGCAATGCAGAAAGTTGTTATTCYGCAGTAAAGGAGTCCCACTGGACCRGTTTAGTAGTAATGACAGTACAGGAATAATTGACAGGAGCCCTCTTTCCACAGGTGCATGCACTGAATTCACTCGTGGTATTTTAAAATCCATGCAGTGAATCATCAAAGACAATTACTCCATCAGGAATGTTGTTTGTGCTTCTGAAGTGATTCTTGTATTCCGAGGCTTTCCAGCATCAGTGGAGGGCCTAATTTTCGCTTTAAGTGTGTAATGCTAGCACCTTCCCAAGGCTAATAAGGCTCTGATCACATTTAGAAGATCCTGATCTGGCAGGTCAACAAGCATGTAAAAACCAGTGTTCTCATTAGAGCACGGAACATTGATTAAGATTAAAATTAAAAAGCGCAACGGCACAGTAAAGCCTCAGGGCCATGTGGACGAACATCAGCAACATTTCACACACCACAGCTTGTGTTTACTCTGACAAACTTCCACTTGGCTTTGCAAGTTCACACCAACTGTTAAACACTTTTTTCCCCACAACCAAACAAAAATGCTTACATATTTTTACAACACAAGCCACTCATATTGCAGAAGTTCAGCCTTTTTATTAAATTTTGCTCCGTTTTTGCAAAAACTTTTAACCACTCAAGCTGTATTTTTTTGTAAAAAAAATAAGAGAAAAAAAGTTTTTATTTTTCCTTTTCTTTCAGATACAACCAGAACAGACATGAGTGCTTCAGGAAGGTGAGCAGCCTCCTGACTGTCTTGGGTCCACTGATTATGATCAGCCAGCTTCAAACAGCTTCCAGCAGATATCAGCACATTATCTCAGGTTTAGTACAGCCTCTTAATCACAGCAGGCACAAAAATCCATTAATCTCTGTCACTTTCTCCCCAACTCAGGAAGTTAGATGGCAATCTGCCATTTGGATGTTATAGCTTCTCTTTTTTTTCATTTAGCTCACAGATTTTTTTTTTTCACCTCCGAACATCCCACAAGACTTTCACAACAACAGCTTTACCATTTTCCCCCCTGCATTTGTTGCGTACTGCCTTTTCACATTTGTGTCTGGGCAACAATCTCCTACTATATCATTTCATCATTTTATCAGCTGCATTCCTCCAAAATCATATTTCTTCCCATGCCCTTGTCAAGAACATGTAAAGTAAAAGGTCATACTGCAGCTGAAGAACTGAGTCTCATGTCAGAATGACAT
>NW_013952686.1:467089-471287 GCF_001266775.1 Austrofundulus limnaeus | reverse complement strand
TATATATATACAGTATATAGAGTTGCAATGTTTATGTAAATGACATTTGATTTCCACTTCCTTTCTCATTACTCTCAGTATAATTGTGGTGTACACTAACTTTAGCCTGTAACACTATATGCTTTGAAAAGAAAAGAAAAAAAAAACATGCGGACACAAGTAATATTTTTTTGTTTATGCTTTCACACAAGCAATTTTTGCTTATAGGAAAATCAATGGAGCTTGAGTTATCAAATCCAACGTGTGTTTGAGAAGATGCCAAAGGGGAGAGCAAGCAGCAGCAAAATCGATCCTGAGATATTGCCTTATTTAACRGGTGCCATAAATAGCATCATTATGATGTTAACTATTGCTGAAGTTACGGAGAGGACACTGAGGGGTCAAACTTTACTCACTTTTTGCTTACTTAAGTACATTTGAGTTCTTATTTAGGTAGAAACCATTATTTTAAATGTCTGACTTTAAAGGAAGCGGTTGGATGCATTTCAACAACTGCAGTGTTGTGTTACCAAATTTATAAAACGTTTACATTTGTTAGCATTATTTGAATGCATTTAAATTTTACATAGGGATTTTTGAAAGACTGCTATTAGTGGCATTGCCACATCTAATTTGTGAGTGAGTGGCTAAACTCCTGCAGCATCTGTCGAACCTGTATCACCACCCTTGTGCCCTGCTGCAGGTGAGCCTCGGGTATAACCTCTTTTTAATCCCTCCACCATCTCTCTGCTTGCATTTGCAGGGGAGCTATCTTGGCAGAACTACAAAGAAATAAGAGAGGATCAGAGTTTATTTTACATTACCCAATGTCATTCACTATTAAAAGTATGACTTTCTTGTACTCTTGTATACTAAAAGCAACATGTAACGATTGTGAATTAAGCTTATGTTTTGCAATAGTAATCTTGGCACACGTCACTAATACAAATCAGTACAACTTTGCTTTAAGACTATAGAAACCAGTAATACCTATTTTTCAAACTTGACCATAGTTTAGRTTTTTACATATTTTAAGCATAATTGCATTATGGTATTGCAACACATTAACAAAGACAATCCTGTTCCATCCATCCATCATCTTAACTCTCTTCGTCACTGGTACCCACATACAGCAGGCAGTAGCTGCGTTTCCATTGCAAATGTTCGCAAAACTTTGTCGATATTCTGTTAATGTCGAAAAACACAGTTTCGCAATTGCAATGTTGCATTAAGTAAGAAACGCTATTAAAGTCATGCGTGAATATGCTTGTTCTTGCATTAATTCATTACAAACATGGAGGCAATGGATGTAAACACATAGCATATTGCTACCACGACACTAGCGTTCATCATCAGCCATCAGAGGAGACGTCAGTGTCTGATAGAGGCTTTCGAGTGACAAGCCCCTTATACTTGGGAGTGGTATGCTGTGTTTTTGGGAAAATGTAGTCGGTGAGTTTGATACTTTCTTTTACTACTTCAGTGATTACGCTACTACTTTTACTTCCTGTTATCTTCTTCTTAGTCATCTTTTCGCCAGTAGAAACTGGCGGTTCTTGATCACGTGACTCCCGTGATGCGAAAAAAGTGTTTCCATTGCAGTTTTGTGAAATACATCAATTTCTATACGGCCAAAAAAAAAAACACCTCATCCTAGCGTAAAAACATTTTGTCAAAAAACAATTTTTTTCGAAGGTGACTTGTTTCCATTGAGCAAATTTATTTTCGAAATTCTAATTTGCRTATTTTCATGGTCAATGGAAATGCAGCAACTGTGTCAGGTGTAGGGTACAGCCTGGACAGGCTGCAAGTCCATCACTGGGTCACACACAAACAACCATTTCCACTCTCACCATCGAGATAATTTAGGGTTTCCAGTTAGCCTAATATTCATGTTTTTGGTCTGTGGGAAGAAACCATAGAGCAAACCCACACATACACAAAGAGAACATGAAAACTCTACCCAGAAAGGTCCCCTGCCAGTATTTGATCCGGCAACTTTCTTGCTGAGAGGAAACAGCTCTACCAACTGAGCCACCATGCCACATAGTCCTGTTCTTTAGTTGTAATTGACTGCTCACAAATGATCTAATTATACAGCCCAGAACTGTATGACTACAATGTATGATGTGTTATCCTGGCCATGTTGGAATTATTCTTAGAATTTTTTCATATCAGGCAAACACACTWTAGCCAGAGTTGCCCATAAGCAGAGCGCAGGTGCGCTTGCGCTGTCAAAGAAGGAAAAAGCGCACCAGATGGAACGTCATAAAGCTCCCTTGCGTACCCAAGATTGTACCTGATTGTCTGTCAAAACAACAGCTAGCAGGGCTCTAGAGTGCGACCAGTTTGATTTCTTAAAAAAAAAAGAATCCAGCAGCACTGATGTGAATGGATCGTTTGGTGCGCCASAGCGGGACCCTGATATAAGGATTAAACGGACACTGCCTTCAACAAATCAGACGAAGTCCAGAGCCTTTTTATCCAATCAGAGCAGAGCAGGGCGGGACTTTCAGTGAGWGCAGGTTTGGTTGAAGCAGCTGGTCGGCTCGAGTCGACTCGAGCTGCTGCAGCGATCAGTCACATCTCCTCCTGCACTTTGCTCCTGAACTACCAAATACTTTGGTCTGTAAAACCTAACTTTATATTAAATATATGTTCAGAATGTTGTTATTGAACAGATCTGTCCAACTCTGTGTGAGTAACTAAACTCTCCTCCTGAGAGACTGCTGCATGAGGCTGTCTGTTAGATTCACTGAGTTTTTTTAATTAAACCACATTAACTAACAGAACATTTGTTTGCCCCATATTAAAACAAAGATGATTCTGTGTTTAACACCCCAGTAAAAAAATTATACATTAAAAAATATGACTATATCTCATCATTACAGAACCTTCTTACACACAAACTGTATCAGCTCTGTGACTACCTCTATTGACAGCTCAAATGAGCAGTTGATCAACTTTATCTCGACAGCCAAGCATTTGGTTGAGTTTAGTCCAACATGATCAGTGTATTTGTGACCAGTGTGATCTGAAACACCTGTTGCACACTTGAGCTAAATCCTATTGCCTGGCAGTTTCCCCTATGCTTAGATTTCAAGTGTCCCCMTGGTTTAAAATAATTTGGTCAGGAGCAGTGACGGTTCAAATGTTCAACTGTAAAATGGGATGCTCATTGAAGAAAATACAGCACCATCTGTCACCATTTTTTTATGTCAACAGAAGCAACAAGTTTCTGCTGAAGGTCCAATTTATAAAGTTTCAAGCTTGCAATGGGAATTTTTCACACAGTGCTGTTTCAGGAAAGAACAGTTTTGCACTTCTTGTTTACATTTCATCTGCACCATTTGACACATAACAGAATCATTTTATTTTTTTTTTTTTCTCATAGCTGTGGCAGGGTGAATTTTCTCTCTTTTTCACCACATACATTTTTTTGACTGAAAATGATAGGTCTAGCTCAGGAGTAATGATCAACACTGCATTCCGCTCCTGTAAGTGTAACTGCTGGTTATTGGTAGAACATCTGCAAACAGACTCTGAAGATTAAGATGTATGCAGCCCTTTTATATTACTATACATTCATACAATCTGAACAACATACCTTACAAAAAAAATAACATTTTAAAAGAAACTGTCAGATCTGTTGTGAAGCTGCACCTTTTTTGTGTCTGACTCTCACTCTGTACAGGCGAGAATAAACTGTGCTAACTCCACATCAGAGTAAGAGGATGGAGTTGCTGCATTTTACTCTGGCTCCTCTGACAGCTACACAGGCAAAAAAGGAGGAGTCTGAAGGTTCAGGTGCCATGTAGCAAATGTTACACAAATAGATGGTGGTGGTTTGAGTGAGTTGGAGCAGGAGAATAGAAGAAGAGGTTAACCATGCAAGGATGGAAAAAAAACATTACTACATTGCATGGTGARAAAGTAAAAGGACTGACACTAAAATATTTCAGGGAAGAAAATTGAGGATCTGAAATCATACTTCCAAATTTACATGCTATATATCAAAATCGGAAGGTMACAATGACCTTTCCAAACCAGCAACAAGGCATGAGGAATTAACCAGCTAGTAAACTATTTATCTTTTAATATATTATAGCAAAAGTTTTGAGTCAAGACTCACAAATAAATATCATGCATACCATCCTGATGCATCTCAGTAATCCAGGTAAAAAATCAAAAAGAAAAAAATTGTATAGGTCTTCTGGAC
>NW_013952686.1:461003-465878 GCF_001266775.1 Austrofundulus limnaeus | reverse complement strand
ATATAATGGGGTCCAAATAACCGTGGGCAGCCAGTTGGTCTGAAACCTGCTGGAAAATCTGCTGATTTCAGACTGCTCTGTCTCAARCTGTATGTGCTCATTTCCTTCACCTCTGTCCGGAAGGGGTTTGCAAGTTCTGCCTCAGCTCAGTCAATCCACGGGCAAAAGTGTGCTGATATCAAAATCTTTTGCACACAATACCTGGTTGTACCTGATGGGAACCACTGCTGAGCTGGTTCTGAAAGTGGGGTTGGAACTGGAATTGGAGACATTTTTGACCAATATGAAGCGATGAGCTCTGAATACAGGCACCCCCCTGGAGGCGGGGCTTAAATGTTTATCATAACTCAACACACAATATATTAACTTACTGATTTTGATGATTTGACAATTACTAAGCAAAATACTGAAACTAAGCTCAAGCAAACCACAGAAAACATCTGTAAAAAGTATAACTGTGAGTGGAAGCTGCTGCAGCACAGTGTACAGGTCCAGAGCCAATTTGATTGACATAAGCAGACATGAATGCTGTGGTTTGATTCAACTTTAGATCAAATAACGAACAAAYTAAAGTGGTAAAATATGAATCAATCATCACCACTGCTTGGATGGGGTGGGTGGCTGAGGGAGGGGGTCGTAATGAGGGGCAGGGCCACTTTCAGGAGGGTCTTGAGATTGCCTGTGCCTCTCACTTCTGCAGCCATTGTGTGTTCAGGCCTGTGTTTTTTTTTCACAGCAAAACACGAAAGCTGTGGAAAGCTGTTAAAACATTTAAAACCTATATACTGTAGCTGGGCACACCAAATGTTTTATTGCTGTCTTTGTTGATGCTTTCAGGTTTGTCTTGGCGAACCAACTTTGTGAATGCCAATGTAGTTTAAAAAAAAAACGTTGAGTAAAATATTAATCACTCTGGTCATAAAAGGACAGTGTTCGTTTGTAGATGATGACATATTTGCTGCTGTCTCGTTTTGAAAGAATCATTCTTGCGAAGCACTGGTAGTGGGTGAAGTAACAGTCCCTGAGGGGTTTACGTTCTCATTCACTTTTACTGCCTTCACTTTATAAAAATCCGCGGCTGTTCCACCAATTAATGGTTCATTGTAAAGTACTGCTGTACGTTCCATAGAATTCCTCTCATTATTTTGGAGCTGTTTGTTCAGTTCTGGCAGAGTCACTGGTGTCTTGAGCTCAACAAACGAGATCTCTTTCTGAGCAGCTGTTGCAGGTTATTGATGACCTCATTAGAATGCTGCCTGCGGCATGGTGGCTGACTTTGAAGGACTTCCCATATGTAATGGCATGAACCACCAACGGAGTCTGTACCACTTGCCTCGTGCCAAATATATATATTTTTATAATCATGTTTAGTTCTAATGGTCAAAAGATAATAAAAAATAAGGCCACATTGCTTAATGGAATTACATTTACCTAGTGCACATTAAATTCTGGCCATTTAAAACAAATTTAAGTATATAATTTAATTTAGTCTCTAATTTAACCTGTAAGTACAGAGCATAGATCATGTCAGATGCTGTCATAAACTCAGTTCAGAGTGTTTAGGTGTTATTAAAATGTCTGTAGTCCTAACAGCGCTCAGCTATAAAAGTCATTTTGTCTATTTTGTGACATCCACACATTTATTTTGACTACAGATTATTGAGTAACGATACTCTGTAATTAGATATGACTTGACATTTAGCCTTACTCATAAAAACTGTCAACAAGGAGCTACAAAAACAAGGCACACATGGGGGACATAAAATGTTATTTTCATAGGCTACACATTGGGGTTTTGTTTGGGCATTAAAACCAGTCTAGCATTACGCAAGTCATCAGCCATAAAAACTGAAAGCTTATCACACATTTTAATTATGCGCTTCATGGCTACATCAAGGTTTTGTTTACAACTACACATTTAGGCTGTGGTCTGAAACAAGAGGAACCATGCCAAAACAGTAAACCTAAAATAAATTTAGAACATACACTATACACCACAAACTGATCAGTTTTCTGTTTAAGTAAAAAGAGTGAACGTAGAGAAATCACCATGGTTCTTAAATTTCCTGTTTGAATATTGAAGAGAACAAATTGACACTTTGTTAAACAGCAACTGTGATTGACTGCTGTACAGCAAATGCGACTTTCCAATAAATAAAAAAACATTTTATATCAAGATTCTAAAGTCCAAAAAATGTTATCTGACACAGCCAAGCAGTAGGAAGCAGCTGCTCGTTCATTTCACAACCACATTCTGGACTAAACAAAACATCCAGGCTTCACTTGCAGTTCCTCCTGATGTGCCAAGACTGCATGCCAAGTGCTTCCAACTGCCACTTTCTTCTTTAATATTAATGAGCTGTTTACAAACACAAACCCTTGTAACTGCAACAAAATATGAGTTTACCACAATTTGACAGTCTTCATTGCTTTTGTTATGCGAGGATTATTAATAGCAAAAGCGTTTATTTTGAGTTTTTATGACATTGTAATGGATTGTAATGGATAAAGAAGGTGACATGGTGGCTTTTCTTCTGCATTTTACTCAAATTGGCCTTCACAGACCATAAAGTCTCCTTCAGGCAGCCTGACACCTTCTACCACCTTCCCTGTGGACAGGCCACATAACTTACTCTTATGCAGGAGACAAGTGTAAGAGAATAGACACTTTGTGACTTTCACGGCCAAGGATTTTTCATGTTCTATTAAGAACTCTGTAAGGAGCATTTGTAAAAGAGATACTTAAGTTTTGATTTGAGAGTAATTGGCAATTGTAAAGCAAAATTGGTCTCACCCTCTTTGTGAAAGACATTAAACTTATCATTATAATCAAGTCATTACAGTGAATACGTCAAGCCAGTGTAGCGTCTGTTAATTTTAAAAATGTTCTATAGGATATCTTAAGTAATCAGTCCATGCCCTTTCAGCCGCTGCGATCAAGTCAAAATGGTAAATATTAACTTTTCACAACCTTGATTTTTAAGATTGTATCCCCTTTAGTGTTGATATCAAAAAATATATACCAGCATAGGCTTCAAGTTTCCAACCTGACACACAGAAGTGCAAAAATAGAGCATGATAAAGAATGGCAAATCATGTGCTGTGGAACTTCATCGCCCTCTGGAACCGAATAGAGCCTGGTTGTGGGCCAACATCAATCAGCCTTGCTGTTTGCTGTAGGCAACAATGGAATAAAGCACATAAAACACAGACAGTATATCCTCAAGTAGAACAGAGGAGAAAGGGAGAATGGTTTGGAGTTCATGTTTGATAATGAGAGAGACCCCACCACGTGTAGCAAATCTTCAGGCCAAGATATTTAGACCACATTTTAGCTCACCTGTTTCACCAAGAAAGCAGCTGAATTCTTAAAGAATTTTAGTCTTTTTAAAAGTAAAACAAAAGCTCAAAACTTTAAAATATGCATATATTTAGGCATATGTAGTCAAATTTATCATCACCATCACTTTTATATCAATGTTAAAATGGTTTGCATTTGCCCATTTCAGTAAACACAGGACAGTCTGAGTCCAAATTATTTCATGTCTCATGTTCATAGCTATCACATTTCAGGCATGTAAAACATCTGGAAGCTAAAGATGGGCTGATATAAAGACGATATGACGTTTACTGCTGATCACAGTCGTGCCTTAAAAAAATGTCACATGCAGTGTTCTTACATTTGCAGACAAATTGTTTTTATTCACTCCTCAAGGTGTGGCTAGATATTTGTTCTCAAGGAAGAAATGTTTACCGTGAATGCAACTTACTTTCAGCAGACACTGCATTTTGCAATCCAGCTTGCTTTAGGAGCTTTTTCTCACTGAAAACGAAACAAAGTGGTCAATTTTATGAAGAACAAACAGATTTATTTATTTTATTTATTTTTCTTTTTTTTTTTGTAAACTCAACAAGATGCTTACAAAGGAATCCAACCCTTTGATCACTGGTAAAGATGCAGTATTTTCTATGTTAGTGAAACATTTATGCAGTTAATGCTGCATCTCAAAGATTTTCTGGTTGTTTGATTTGGTGAGTCTTGTTGTAACAGAAAATCTGTAAGCTCTAAATGTGTGTAAACAAACAACAACATCAAAAAAGTCTCTATTCCAGATGAACTCTATGTTTAATTGTAACTCATCATTACCCTGGACAGAAATAGTTATACTATTTAGAATGAGCAGCATCAGAAACTGAGYCAAATGGTCAAAATGAACACTATTATATTTGCAAATTATCAATCTTTTTCAACACAACACTCAACCTCACTGGCTTGTTGTTGTTCAGTTTTGAAATCAGTTCACTTTTAGTTTCTTCTTCAAATGCATTCTCTTAGATATTTTGGAGAAGAGATTTAACAGTTTGGACTTTATTTTTCCCAGGGAGTTCGCAGATCTCTTTTTCAAGTGTGGCCTTGACCTGAAGGCAATGTGTAGTACATATATTTGGGATATGGGGGAAACTGAAGTACCTGGAGAAAACCCACGCAAGCATGAGAAGAACATGCAAACTCTGCACAGACAGACCTCCAGGTCTGAACCGGGGATTGAACCCTGGAGATCTTGCTGTGAGGAGTTGGTGTTAACCACTGAGCCATTGTGCTGCCTTAGCCTTGTCAGGGGGTCATTTTACTTGATGTCATGTAACAAAAAGGATGCCTGAGAAAAGTTGTGCTGTTCTATGTTAACTTAGGGTAACATCGATTGAAAAGTGAGAAATGAGTAGGAAAATATATGTTTTACTTCAACCTACTCCTTTTCCACCAGAGGACCTTTTAAATTAGCCAAAATGAGTGTGTGTGTGTGCGCGTGTGTGTGTGTGTGTGTGTGCGTGCGTGCGTGCGTGCGTGCGTGTGTGTGTGTGTGTGTGTGTGTG
>NW_013952686.1:452936-459948 GCF_001266775.1 Austrofundulus limnaeus | reverse complement strand
ATATATATACTGGTCTCTCCTGTAGTGGATGATTTTCCTCACAGCTGAATCAATGTTCATGGAAAACTTTCATGAAAAACTTTCTCTGAACTACTTGGTGCATAAATATTCCATACATGCCAATTTCACATTAAATGTTAAC
Organism: Austrofundulus limnaeus; assembly: GCF_001266775.1. NCBI lineage: Eukaryota > Metazoa > Chordata > Actinopteri > Cyprinodontiformes > Rivulidae > Austrofundulus > Austrofundulus limnaeus. Next base: position 459,806 of record NW_013952686.1, on the reverse strand, counting down.
CACATTGCTATTTTTTTATGATACTACTGTTTTTTGCACCCTAAAGCACTGTACTCATCATCAAAACATTAAACTGCACGCTTCACTACAGTAATTTTATTAGTATCTGAGTGCACATAGTATTGCACTTTATTTAGCTTTTTGCTTATATTTTTTCACTAATTTTGTCTGAATTTTCATGTCATGAAATACTTTTAGAACCCCTCAACATTCAAAGAGACTAGAATAAAAGCTGTATAAATGCATGATAATGGCTCAGCACTGCAGTGCCTCTCATCCATTGTTCATTGGCCAAATAGACATGTTGATTTTTCTCACATCACTGTAATTGGCTGCACATCCTTTCTCTGCTGCATTTTGACAGTCTCTGCATACTCAAAAGATTCTTTGTAGGTCTATTCTGAATCAAATCTCTCAAACTTCATGTCATGTAATTATTGTGTCATATCCATTTTAACATGTGGTCTAATTGGACGCTAAAGATTTCGAGCATAGTTCATTTACATGTGCCTTGCTGTCTTATAAAGTGAATGATTTATGGAAACGAAGAGGTGTACTAGCCTCGCTCTGCTCCAAGTGAAGTCAAACTGCAAATGCATAGCACCTTCTTGACAAACACTAAATGTTCAAGAGTGTTATTTTATGTGCACTGGGGAAAATTGCCTTTCATCCAGATTTATATTTATATTCATGAAAAGCCTCTATATTCTAGTCGTTATCAGGGTCAAAGATAGCAAAGAGAAAGTGCAAGTCACTAAGGCATTTCATGGGCCATGTCTCTATCAGGCTATTTCACCTAAACTCAAATGGATAATTCAACATGATGGTGCAGAGATAAAGCTCTGATACTAGCGGTGCGGCTTATTTTCAATGGAAGGGATGGGATTTTGATTAAAAAAAGCAAAAATAAAAACACTTTTCTCTCATTATAGCGCAATATTGTTTCTCCCTGTGCAAATGCAATGCTAAAACACTAAGGGAGGTTAGAATGCACATGCATTTTCTCATTTTATAAAATATATTGCCATTACACAAACACTGTTTATCATTTTTGTTGTCAGTAGAATTGCCATTCATTTATAGGTCTTGCTACACTGCCCACATGTGATGGTTTAAATGTGTTAATGTGTTAATATCAATTTCTATCTTGCAGGTTTTATATTTTTAACCTGGTTTTGATCCATACTATACATACTTGGAACAGTACATATTAACTGGAAAATGGACTTGTAGAACATCCCATCCATACACTGCTCTGCTGGGACACATATTAGAGGCAGTTTAGGTTCAGTGTTTTGCCAAAGGACACTACACTTCGACATGTGACTAAGTAGTTGTGGAATTGAACCACCAACTCTTGGAAGACGATGACTCTAACCACTCAGCCCATGAAAATATTTTAACTACCCTGTTCATTAATATAATATTAGAAAGGTTGAAAATTTTAAACTCATTCTTCCATGCCCTATTTCCATCCTTTGTTTAAAAAAATAATTTTATTTTACAGAACAACTTTTATTCAGCGACATCCTTTAGGCTATCAATGGCACACTTTCTGAAGAGATTTCATTTTACTAGGATGATGACATTGCCTTTAATAAGGCTCATTGCACGCTGGCCCTCCCATCAAGCCAGTTCGCCACTTCAGCTTCAGCTGAGATAGATCTCTCACCCAGTGGGTCCACTGAGATGGCCATGGCACAGGTCAGGCAGTCATTCACCCCCAAATGGACCATTGATGCACAGCTCTCGGCCTGAAGCACATCAAGCCAGAGTGCTGAGCTGAACATCATCCAATGACGTCCCACTCAAGGTCATCAAAAAGAAAAACTTGTCTGGACACGTGCCATCAGAATCAGCAAACTGGCAAGACATGACATGAGCAACAGGCGGCTGCAGTTCCCATGATGGCTAAAATAACACAACGGGAGTTTGGAATATTATGCATGCATGCTATGATTTCAAGGGGACATGTCATGCAAAATTCACGTTTTTTGGACGTTAAATGCATTTTGCTGTGTACTTGGAGTTTTCAGGAGAGCAGAAAATTTGAATTTAGTCTCTCCTGGAGCTGCAAAGATACATTTATATTCTGCTTGGGTCATATTTTTACAATCATTTAGTTTTCTCAGTTTTCTATAACATTTTCTGAAGTATGTGTTATGCCAAATTATTTGCAACAGCACTGCCAAATAAAGTCTGGACTTACCAACTACATTTTTTWTTCATTCTCCTCTGGTTCTGTGTCAGAYTCTGGCTCCAACATGTAAGGCTGGATGGACAAGTCTTCCATTGTTCTTTTAATTCTTTTGATTAATTGGAAAATAAAAACTGGAATAGACTGATGGAGGCGGGGCTTAAAACACCTTGTTTGGATTTAAAGMGACAGCATTAAAATGAGTTGATCTGAGACGCACCTCAGAAATGGGGTGAAAGAGGGGCTTGTGGAATTACAATAAGGAGGAMTTCAAACCAAAACATTGCAGTTCCACTTTATATAGACCCCAACTAAATGATTTAAATGAGGAAAAAGAAGGATTTAAAAGCTTATGTCTTCTTCTGAATGTCACATGAATAATAAAGGTAAACAAAGAAAACCAAAATGAGATCGTATTATCTAGTACACATAAAATAACACTCTTGATTGTATTATTTTTTGTAATAAAATTTGTTTTTTATCTTCTTGTGTGAAATTTATTTTTGATTTTAATGTAAATAACAGATGTTCTGACAAATCCGTTTGAACTCAGTGGTATACAGTAACAGAATTTTGTCTCCTATGGTGCATCTCTAGAATCCTATTTTTTTACATTTTTATATTTTTATTGAAGCACTTAGCATTTCCATGACTTGGATGACTAAGTAGCTGTCCAGACAATTTCCCCAACAATGACGGAAATGCTATTGTTTCAATGAAAGAATGTTCTGCAGTGCAAGGTTTTCCTTTGTAAACATAGCTTTTGTCATTTTAATCAACATTCTTGTTCATCAAAGCTTTTAGCTTTTTCATGTGAACTTTAGCAAAAAAGACAACTAAACTGTTTTTTGCGTGGATGCTATGAGAAAAGGGGGCTTCATTTGCTCTTGAGTGTGATTTTTGTTTTCAGAATTTCTCAACCAGCCATCTACAGCTAGTAGTATACATTAGCTATAATAGTACACAAGGTTGTAATATTTGAATGAAAGTCTAGTAATGTTTTAGATGGTATTTTTACACTCCTAACCTTTATCAGGACATTCAATCAACACTAAGTAGGAGAAATTCAATACAGCAAATGGTGGGTGTAGCAGTGAATTTGTAAAGGTATTGCAAAGTTCCAATTTCCCTTCACAACTTGTGCTTTTCACAGTAAAAKAAACATGAAACCCCTTCAATAAATGTTTGAAACTGTGCAGCAAACCATCAGGATTAAATCAAAAAGACCTTCCTTCACAGAAGAAAAAAAAAGGAGATCTGTTTTCCTGAAAGCTCATTTTATAAAAGTGTCACCACATATGACAGCCTTTAAACTGAATTGTTACTTTTGTTAAAATTGAGAATGATTCTGCGATCCTTGGAACTGTACACTGCATTTGTTGACCTACTTGCAGAGATTAAATACATTATTTCTTCACCAGTGGTGGTAGTGGGTTTGCTCTGGTAAAGGTTTTCTCCTGGACATCAAAAGTGTGTAAGGTCACGGTAAATGGAGATGCTAAATTGACTTTTGGTGTAAATGTGTGCACATGGTTGTTTATTCCATGTGTCTGGGTTAACCCTTTGATATACTGACTGCTGGAACAAAGCACAAGCTCCAAACAAGTCTAACTGCAGTCAGAAARGAATCAGAATTCTGTTTTGGTTTTAAATTTGTCATTAGGTCCCTTATTTCCTTAAGAATAGATAAATCTTGTTTTATTGTTTGCCTTTCTTCAACTATGGGTGTCAGATTTAATTCATATTTTTATGTTCAGTTCAACTGTTTTTTTTTCTAGCTGTTTGTCTAAGCCAGCGTTATTTATTTTTATTTGTTTTGCCCCACTGCTCCCATTTCTACCAACTTGTGTCCTTTTACATCTTTCTCTTCATTTGGATGCCCCCCATCGTCTCTTRGTCTCCCTTTTCTCTCTTTTACATATGCGCTCCTGTTGGCCCCAGTCTGTCCAAAGGGATTAATTGATAGTGAGAGATAATAAATCTCCCCATTAGGCGCAAGGCCCCTACCCATCACTCATTATCCGCCTGCTGCTCTTCAGTGCCATGGCCTGGGGTTCCACTGCTTTTTTAACACGCACATCTGCCACTGCAATGCCAGCAAGGTTAATCTCCTTATCGCAGTTGATTGGATACCTTACGTCAAGACTCATACTCAGTCATGCATGAACACCAAATAAAGGGCGTGGATAATTCTGTTTTTTATTTATTTATTTATTTTGCTCGCAAGGTTTGTAATACTCTGTGTTTTTGTTTGAGATGAATGATGTTTTCAGGTATTGGAACATACAAAAGTTTAATATTTGTGGAAAAGGTTGAACTAAAATAGTTACCTATTTTTTCATATTTGCATCAATACATCTGTACCTTCCACTAGATTTACTATTTAATAAATCCTAAGAATGTACGCAAATCGCTTCAAAATTATATTCATTTTACTTAGTATCAACATACAATATTTCAATTGGGAATGATCTACATGATTTTTAAAGCAGTCATTTATTATTTTGAACAATCRTAATCCAGTCTATGTAGAATCATACATAGTCTGGTTTTGGAAACATCTACTGTGTGAACGTTATGAACTGATATTGTTAGCAGAAAGACAAAATAAAGCTTGTAGTAATGGTCAAAGGTCACAGCATGTTCTGGCACAAAAAAAATGTCAATAAAAAGTCAATTAGCAATTCAGTTTTGGCAAAGGTGCAGATGTTTTAGTTTTACTGAGGTTGTAAAAAGACCTGCAACTTAAAAATCTCTAGAATCTTCATAACAATACTGTCAAGTATTTTTTTTTTATTTCATCAATAATATTTATGTTAGGGCAGGAACTACATGGTGGCACATGTGGTTAGAAGTTGTGCTGCTGCAAGAAGTCACAGGTTCCTGGACCTGTGTGGGTTTCCTCTGGGTACACATGCTTCCCACAGTCCAAAAATATGCTGTTACTCAAAACTGTCCCTCTATGCAGAGTGAACTATAACRTTGCTAAATCTGTGTTATAATCAAATAAAACACGGAACCAAACCTGATACTGCTTTACTCGCATGCTGTAGCTGCTAATGTTCTCACTGCAACGCACCAATCAGAGGATGAACCAGTGTTCAAATATGAGGTTGTATTTTTATTTAAAACTTCATTTTAACCCATACAGCAAACTGTACAATTAAATTATTCACAGTGTGTTAAAAAGAAAATAATTCAGTAGTTGTTTTTTTTTCTTTTTTTCTATAGTACTTTGTAGAGTCCCCTCAGTATTTTATTCACATGTTCTCTTAACACATACAGTTACAGGAAAAACAAATACCCCACCCCCATTTTTTTTTGTTTATTTATACATTTTTTAATAAAACCTTACAAAAACTATATTTATAGAAATCCTGCATGTCCACAAAGAAAACCCTGGTTGGCACCAACGTATTTATCATATTGTTTGAGAGGTTTTCTGCAAAATTATAGAAGCTTTACAACTTAAAAACAAAGGTATACAGAAAAAAGTCATATCATCATGGCTGAAATAAAAAAAACTCAGGTCACACACTGATAATGGAAGTTTATGCAGATTACAGTTTGAGTTACTTTTCTATCACATTTTATACATTTTTCCTGTAAAATGACAGTATTCACATTAGATTAATAAAAAGACATATATTCAATAATCAAACAGACTGTACCAGCCAATTTAGAAACCCTGTAGAAATTTCAACTAATTTTGATTGTGATAGGATTTTTAGTTGTCAAACATCACAAAAAAAGTGTTGTACAGTGAGTTTCGACTCTTAGATTTACCTGCAAAAGAAGCTACATTAGTGTGACATTATTCCAGTATAACCACACACCAGCAGCAGTCATACTTTAGGCCAAGTTGTGATTGAGATTTTATAAAAAGCAAAGGTCCATTGACACAAGACAAACACACTCTAAGAATCCCAACCCTTTTCAGGAAGCTCACTCTTTCTATTTTATGATCACCTTATAGAAATATAGTAGCCATCATAAAAAGACAATTTACATAGTCTTAACTAGATGAAAGAAATCCAATATACCATATTATAATGCATTTCTATTGAATAAAGAAGATTTGGGGCAGTRGATTCAGGATAAAGTGAAAAAGTGGGTTAAAGTGACCTCTGTAATGAAATAAATAGCATCTAGGACATTTTTGTGAACAGAATGAATTCATAATGTATAAATTTAGCAAAATACATTTTCTGCCAATCTTATCTACATACTCTACTTAGCAGAAGAGAATCAATAAACAATTATACAGTAAATTACTACCAAACCAGTGCTAGGTTTTACTGATTAGTTTCCTTGAATTGTAGATGTTTGCCTTTTATTTTTATTTTATGTATTTTATTATTTTTTGTCTCTGTGAATCGACAACATAAACCTCACAGAGGTTTACTGTTCGCTCAGCTCCCAGGTGACAGCAGCTCGCATACTCCTCAAATCTTCCTTCGGGTTGACACTAGCTGAAGATATATACTCTATATCGGCATTAGAGTCAACACAGACACAGGATTATTGACTGTCTTTTCTCTAATAACCACATAGTCTTTCAGTATGTTCCATCATGACAAGTATGGATTTACTCAGTCCAACATCAGGTAAATAAACAAAACAACCTTGTGACTTTCTCTTTTGAGAAAAGCTTTAAAATATTTCATTATTAT